>NC_143182.1:14857857-15165535 GCF_047325235.1 Durio zibethinus
TGAAACTAATCTTAATGCCTACTAAAATAAGAGAAGCCAGTATGAAGCAACCCAAGCTTTTGAAAGATTCGAGAATATCGATACTCTAAATGTTTGAAATCCATTAAAGGGATAGACCTTGGAAATTTGAGCTTTTTTTTTTCATTCTTAAATTCCTTCCAAAATCTTAAGCTTATTATGGCTGGTCTTAACATTTATGAAAATACCACATTTGGATACTAAAAGAATGTTAAAGTTTGATTGCACTTCAAAAAGATTTAAAATTATTTTGTTTTTAAGAAATTCATATATTTAAAAAAATTTGTGCTTCATTCGTGAGCCTAAATGAAAGATTATTCATTTTTTTATCAAGTTGTGAGACATTCCCTAATGAACCAAAACCTTGATGTGATAAATGGTCAATTTATTTGAAAAGGAATATTGTCACCTCTTTTATCCATAATAGTGATCACCAATTCTCGAAAAACTTGAAAGTCACTTTTTGAAATATTTTATTTTCTTTAATCATGAGATTTAGTTATATGGGGCAATTTTGTTAGTCAATTTCATTTGATTTGTTAGGTGTTTCTATAAATAATAAAGAGATCAATTTTTGTGTAAAAGAGAAATTACACTTGGCAACAATGTTGTAAATGCAAGGTGAGTTTTTATTTATGAAATAAAATGTTTTTCACTGAAAAACTAGCCTTTTGAAAAAATAAACTTTTTCTTAAGAAAGAAAAGGAAAAATCAACTTTGGTTAGAACAAATAAAATAATTTTCCAATGAAAGGCAGAATAAGTGTATATGATAAAAGTGCAAAAAAAAAAGAAAAAGAAAGCATTTTTTTAAGAAATAAGAAGATATTTTCCATCAAGATGCACTCAAAGAATAGTAAGAACATGGTGGTTTGTTTTTTTAAATTTGCCATATGGTATAAAGTTGGCATTGATCATATACATGTTATGTGATTGGGTTTGAAAATGTAAATAAAAAGAGAAAGTGAAAGGAGAATTGAGAGAAAGATGGGATGGAATAGAAAGGAAAATCTTTTGGAAAAAAGTTAAAAAATGATTGTATAATCAAATGATTTAGGATTGAAAAGAAAAGAGTTTTACAAACAGAAAGAAGGATTTTCTTAAAGCATCTACATCCATGGTAAGGAATTTTTCATTTGCATTTGCAAAAGGCATAACATTTTCATCACTCGAAAGAGTATTTGTGTTTGTATCATTAAGAGGGCATTTGTATCATCTTTAGTTCATGTATTTGGATTATCTAGTAAGCATTTGCATAAAATTTAATGGTTAAGATTTACATTTTTGTAGAATGTATTTGCATTTGTAGCTTGATAAGTTCATGTGCATTTACATCAGTGAAATAGGCATTTACAGATTTGCATTTGCATCATTGTGTTCGACCACCACAGTTGTCGATTTGCAAGCTTTGGAAAAAAATGAAAGATAAAATGTTTCTCTAAAAATTTACAATGTTCATGAAAAATAAATTTTTGAAAAAGGGATTGTGAAGAAAAATTGAAAATGAGATTTAAAGGATGAAATATTAAGATGATTGAAAGATTTAAAAGAAAATTTCTTGAAATAAAAATGATGAGATGGGAACCATTTTGAAAAATGGCTTCAACTTTGATGATGATATGATTTGGTAAATGAAAAATGATGAAACTTTTAAAGTTGCAAGCTTCAATTTATAGGAGCATTCATAGTGTTGAGATTTATAAAACCTCCAAGAGTTATCTCTAAGTCTTCCAAGCAAGATTCATAAGTCTTCTGACCAAAATCCATAAAGGTTTGTAAAACTTTCGGACATAATCTCCAAGTACTTTAAGCAAGATTCATAATGGTTTTAAGAAAGTGAAATGTTAAGAACTTTTAAGATATTCAAGATGCGAAAATTTTAAAAACCTTTGGGCATCAAAATGAGAAATTTATCCTTAAGACCTTTGGGCATAATCCCCAAAACCTCCGAGCAAATATGAGAAAGATTCACAAGTTTTCTGAGCAAAATATTTTAAATTTTTTTAAAGTTTTAGAGCCTCTAATGAGAGAAGTATTCTTAGGTGTTGAGAATTGTAAAACCTTTAGACATAATTCCTAAATCCTTCAAGCAAGATCCATAAGGTTTTCAAGCTAAATCTATTTTAGTATCTAGATTTGTAAAACCTTCAAGCATAGTTGTAGACACCTAATTTTGTTTGAAACGATTCAATTTTGATCCATTTTTATCTTTGATTTCAGTGTTTAAATTTGCTCCCACTTGAATGCTTATTGAATTTATTTTATGTAAGGTCTACAAAAGTTTTGTTTTAGATCTATTTTTTAGGTCGTTTTTATCAAATCAATTTGTCGAGATCAATTTTGGAGATGAATATTTTGTATAGGCCAAAAGTTAATTTTGAGCCATTTTACAGCCTAAAGCCCATATTATAAATCTAAAGCCCAAAAAAAAGTCCAATTTTTCTACGGCCAAAGTTTTCTTAAAGATTAATTAATCAGGAAAATTAAAATAAAGAATGCAAAATAGAAAAAAAAAGTTGTTTGCCATGGCTAATCGCGGCATCATCTTTCTTCTTTCCTATATACTTCCTTTCAAATCGCTTCCCATTTTTAGCTCTTTGTTTTTCCTTCTTTATTGACCATCTAACTCTAAACACCAATTCAGCTTATTTCACTATTCAAGACACAGCAAAATCCATTGCCCCAAGCTAAAAAACTCTAAAAAACAAATCCCTAAGCCAAATCTTCCATTTTTCCTCTATCATAAGTTTGGTTTTTATAAGGTACAAAGAACAAGAACAAAAGGACAGGGAGGGCAATTACTAATTCATGGTGAACACCATATTTATGACCCCAAAAACCCAAAAACCCCAACCAAGATTTCCACTTAAATGTTACCCATTTGGCCCTCAACCCTATTGCCATTAACACCTAAAACCCTCAAATCAATCTTATTTTTAGCCATCACACAAACCATCCTACCCTAACACTAAGACCACCATTGCTAAGCTCCATTCTCCTCAAACAATCCCCCTTTGAACTACCCACAATAACAACCTACCACCAACAACACCATACAATCATACCTCAAGACTAACTGAACCCTTCACTCCTTTATCACCATTTATAACCCCTTACCTAACCTTTTATTGCCTTCATCACCATTACAGACCCCCTTTTTCTAACAAAAAAATACCTAAACACAACCCAAAATAAAAAAAAAAAACCAACACATCCTTTGGGTGCAGGAAACACAGTGCAAGCACCAAATATATATATATAAAAGTAAAGCAACTTAAAATCCCACAAAGAAGAGATTAAGGTTTAAGGAGATTTTGTTAGATGTCTTTTAGGTGTTGGTTTCATCTCATTTTAAGAAAGGGAAGAGGGGTAAATAAGGCATCGGTGGTAGGTGAAAAAGTCAACATCGTCGGTAAGAGGGATATTTCAAGTTTTGTGACTTCTATTAGGGTTTAGGGCTTGAAATTTAAAAAAATGGAAGGTTAAAGAAAGAGGAAATGCATAACAAAAAATTGAAACCAGTGGATGGTTTAGAGCTTTAAAACTAAAACTTTCGGTGTAGATCTAAGATGTTCCAATAAGTTTTAAACAAAACTAAGTTGAAAAATGGAAAAAAGAGTATGAAAACTTTGTCCAACAAGAATTTAGGGGGGAAAAGGAGCCAACCAATGGTGAATGGTGGCCGATGGCAGTAGCATAGGGGCGAAACCGCTAGAATCTAGGTCTAGGTTCTTTGGAAAGGAATAATTTTTTTTAAGGAAAGATGTAGAAAATGAATAAAAAGGATGAGGTTTTATAGTTATAAAATTAAAAATTCATAAAATAAAAAAAGAAGATAGAATTGAGTCGACCTGTCGAACAAGCCCACCTAAGTCCAATCCGACCCGAATCACTTCTGCCTTAGCCCATCACAACTTAGCCCATGTTGCAACCCAATTCTTCAAGTCATGCCATTTTCACTTGCATTTTGGCCTAACTTATGGTAAATTTTATTTTAGTTTTATTTGTTCATTTATCTATTTATTTTTCATGCATTTTAATATTAAAAAGATAAAATTGTTTATGAACGATTGAGGTTCTAATTTTAAAAAAAATGAGTTTTCACAAACTAATCACAATAATTTAGAATAAAAAAATTGTTTTAAGAAAAGAAAAAGGATTTTTTAAAAAAAACTTGAGAGTAAATACGAATTTCTAATTATAGGACTCTTAGAATTCCAAGTAGCAATTTCCAAGAACTCCCTAGGTGAAAAAAAATCTCCTAGAAATTACCAAAATATTAGAATATTTAGAAGCTCTTTTCAATAAAAAAATTTTCTTTCTTTATCCTTTAATTTGAATAATTTTCTTAAAGGAAAGAAAAATATAAAATATTCTTTAAAATATGTTTTTTTTAATAAACAAATTTATTATTATAACTTTTAGGGTGAAATATTAATAATAAATAGTAATAAAAGACATGAATTTCTGATGATGAGATTCTAAGAAAATTTGCATATTGATTCCTATACAATTTATAGGTGAGAAAATTTTTTAAATATTACTAGCATACTTAAGTATTTATTAAAAAATTTCAATAAAAACTCATTTTTCTCCTATTAAAAATGTAACAAGTGTTAAATAATAATAATAATAAGGAAAAATTAATAAACAAATTCTTTTCTATAAAATAGGGCAAATAATTTTTTAAAAAATAAATAAAATTAAATAAAATAAAAAGTAAATACATAAAAAATAGGTATATACCTTTCACAAATATTGTGTTTTATTATTTGCATTGCTTCTATACCATTCGATTATGAAAAATAGATATGAACTTATGAGGATGAAGTTTTAAGAAAATTTGAGTAGTGAGTCCTAAGAAATTTCTAAGTGAGAAAATTTGTTTTAATATTACTAACGTATTGGAATATTTTAAGAGTGTTTCAATAAAAAAGGTGTTAATCTATTTTTTTCAAATAAAAAATGGAATAATAATTTAAAGAAAAGATAAATAAATAAATAAAATAAAAGAGAAAATTTTGTGAAATAAGTGAAATAATAAAAAAATGAATAAAAACAAAAAAGCCCAAATTATGACAAAAAATGGAAGTTAAGGAAATTAATTCTAAATACCAAAATCAAGATCTTTTTATCAAGATTATAAGATAATACATGATTAATTGGTATCATTTTTCGATGGATAGTATAGGGTTGCTAACATTTCTTCATACGTAACCGTACTCCCAAACCTAAATTGTTTCATAGACTCCAAAATTATCTTTTTAATAAAGTTTTAATTAATTTTGACATTTTATTAAAAAGGTAAGTTTTAATTGGTGTTCAATCACATCTAGCCAAAAAAGATTGGTGATGATTCATTGTATTTTAAAATTCATTTATTAGTCTCCAAAACTATTATAATAGCTTAGTGACTCCACTCGGAAAGAATGTTTTTTAGAGTCAAGCCTCAATTAATTATACATTATCCTTAATTTTGATTTAATAGTCTTAATTGGTATTTAACTTTAGTTTCTTTGATTTTTATTTTATTTTTTTAAATATATATAATAATTAAAAGAAAAATTCATAAGTGTTCCATTTTAATTATGTTATTTATTCATTTATTATTTTATGTTTTGTTTATATTATTCTTGACAAATTGCAAGGCATTTATGATTAGGATTTCAGTATTATGTTCTCTCATTCATACATAGCACATTAATCTCATGTAGAAGCACTATGCCTAGGTTCTGTCCCTTTTAGAAAGAAATAGAGTACCTATGTTATCGTGAGGTTATAACCTTCTCAATAGCAAGTGAAATACTCCCAGTCAAATTGAATCCTTTCTGTTCGTAACCTATCATGGGTGAAAATTGAGGTGTCTTACTAATCTATAATGGATGATGATGTGAATAGCAATATAGATGTATAAATCTCAACCTAGCATATAGTGAACCATAAGGCACCAACCTTAGGTAGAGCCATGCTAACCTTTTTGTAGAAACTACCCAAGTGAGGACACATGAGGAATATTCTAGTATAATTTTTATTTAGGGATAATAATAATAATATGAAGAAAACCAAAGTTTTGAAAAAAAATAATAAAAAAAATCCTTCCACTAAATTTTCTTTTGACATATTGTTTGTTTCATTTATTATTTGTCTAAGATTTGCATCTTTAAAAAATATTTTTAAAAAAAGAAAAGATTTTTTTATATTTTTCAACAATCAAAATAAAAAAATTTGAACAAAAAAAAACAACAAAAATTTTCAAAAAAGGGAAAATTTTATTAATTTCTTTGTTTATTGGCCAAATAATAAAAGCATAAATGTGAAAAAAAAAAGTCATTGAATTTTGGTCATTATAGGTGCTTGTTTTTTCATAAAAAAATATTTTTCTGAGTTTTAATTTATTTTTTCAACAAAAAAGAAAAGGAAAAAAGAAAGAAAGAAAAATTTGATTTTGAATGTCATTTCACTTTTTTTATTTCATTTGATCAATTTTGCATCCATTTTTGTTATGTTTCATATTTATAGATAATAAGGTCCTACACAAATTTCATTTCATCACAAATTGTTGAATGGTAGTGTCAATTTCATGAGATTTCCATAACACATGCATTACACTATAAACATATCTTATCATGCATATGGTGTCTTAATGCATTTCATATAAGCATGTTTTATCATTTATATAAATACCATTACTAATGTGTGTCATTATTTTTCATACATATACATTCATAAATGATATGATTCTAAACTTACATTATGCATACATTATGATAACTCTATGAAATAAAGTTATTTAGACTTGTTTCTAGTGTTTAATCGATTGATTTTTGCTTAATTCTTAGCTAAATAAGGTTCTTTTTTTACTCCTAATAGGTTCAATTTTTTGTTTTGTAGGAAATCTTGGATTAAAGAATGAATCTTGATGAATCTTGAATAATCTTGATAATTCTTGATCAAATCATAGATGCTTCTTAACGCATTAGAATGATCCCTAGAATGTTCTTAATATGTTCTTGGTGATTCTTAGAATTCTTGGAAATTTTGAAATGAAAACTACTCAAGATTGTTTTGCTGAATTTAAAGGAGTTGAAATTGTGCAATTTTGATGAAAAATGAAAACAATTAATGCAAGAATCAAGCTAGCTATGTTTAGTTATAATGAAAGATAGAATTGTAATTTCAAGTGAATGTAAATCCATGGTAGCTTATGTAGTTGCATGTGCATGGGATTACTAATGGATTACATGATAGCAAGTCTTTTTCTTATTGATTAAGAAAGATGACTTGGAGTTTATATGGCATAATGAAATGGCAATTCTATTTACATTGGAAAAGACTAAGCTGCCCTTGATTTTTCCTAGTTGGATTTGGATTTCCTATTCTTACTAAGATTGTATTCTTATTTTTATCTGGAGTAGGAATTGCATGAAATATAAAAAGAGCATTCATAGTGAGGCAAAAGCAAGAATTTTACTTAAAGAAAAACTCTTAATTTTTACCAAGAAAGAAGGCCAAGTCATGGAATACAAGGAGAGGTTCAAGATGATGTAATTTCAAGTATTTCTAGAAGTTTACTATATCTAAAGTCAAACCTACATTCTAGTTTTGCAAGATTCAGTTTTTGCTTTCTTTTCTCTATTCTTTAAGTTTTTACATGTTAAGAAAAAAAAGGATTCACCATCTAAAAGACAAGATATGGTCTGTAAAAGTTCTTTTTGAAGAGTTCTATTGGCATTCGAGAAGTAAAGAATTCTTGGATTCAAGAATTCTTTTTGAACTGAAACAAGAAGCTGCCAATAAAAGTTCATTCTAGCCAAACAGGGTGTAAGTGGTTTCTGTTGGATTCTTTTGGTGTATAAATACCTTATTTAGATCTTAGGAAAAGGGTGTAAATGGTTGGGGTGATAGACCAACCTTAGCAACCTTAGTTTAGCATTCTTTAATTTTCTTGATTTCATTTTAAGCTTTCTTTATTCTTTTAAATTTTAGTTTATGCAACTTTTTTTTTCAAGTTTTCAATTCAATAAAGTTTTCTTTGAGTAATTTCACATTCGATTTCTGTTGGATTTAACTTTTGATTTGTTGTCTTGGTTAAAATAGTTTCGATTTGTGGTTTTTGGTTTACAATCGCTATTCATTTTTTAAATCTTGCTTAATACTTATTGTGATCTTGTTTAATTTTGGTTTAATTGTTGCGATTTACATACTGTTTGTTATTACTCTTTTAATTACAAGTTTCATTCATCTAAAGCTTTTGATTATTGATCTTAGGGTATGATTTAGTTCATATTTAATCTCAATTTGAACAGTTTTACATCATTAAGGTTTTAATTAGTTTAATTTGCATGATCTATTGCATGTAAGTTTTGGTTTGCATGTTTTATTCTTAAAAGTATTTTAGGTTCTTGTTTATTAGTTTAATCTTGGTTCCAATTTTAATTGTTTAGGTACTATTGCATGTTTTTAGGTTGATTTAAGTTTAATAATAATTTCATTACATGTTATGATAGTTAGTTAGGCTTAATTGAGTTAAGTTAAAGTTAATTTGTTTAATTCACTTGCTATTTAATTTAATTTGGTTAAGCTTGGTAAGCTTAAATTTGATAACTTTGCATGTTAATTTGGTTTAGATCATAATCAGTTTGGGTTTAATTGGTTAATATAGCTTTTATTTTTTGTTATGTTGTTTAGTCTTGCATGTTAATTGGTTTATTACTTTTGGTTTATTTGATTATAGTTATATTGCTTTTGGTTTGTTTAATTAGGTTATCTTAAGTTTAAGTTTTGTTATTTGAATTTGTTTTGATTTTGGTTTAAGCATAATTTTATTGTTTACTTTTGATTTTGGTTAAATTTAGTTATTTAAATCTTGTTTGCATTAGTTTAGATTAATTCATATTAGTTTTGTAGAATTTAGGTTTAATTTGCATATTTAGATTCTCTTTGCATATTTATTGAATTTTCCTAGTATAAGATATAGTGAGACAATTTTAGTACTTGTTACTCTTAATATAACAATCTTTGTAGGAAAAATCTTTATTTTACTACTTGTATGATTTTGTATGCTTACATATTATGAATCACATTATGTTTCATGTAAACACATCATCTCTCATGAAATTGCATTTCATGCATATACATTCAAATGGTTTCTATTGTATGTATATTGCATTTCATATAAATGTGTCTCATCACTCATGTACCAAGACATTACATTTCATGTGCATATATTCAGAAATGATATGATTTTCCATCACACTAGCATTATAGATACACTTCATTTCATGTAAATATGTTTTGTAATTTGGTGAATACATGATTAAATAATGTGATTCTTGTTAACTTAAATGGTACATGCATTACATTTCAAGGAAGCATGCATCATCTTTACTCCAACACATTCACAAATTTATCATGGAAATATCATGTCATTCACACATTTATTTAATTGTTCTCTTATAACATCCCATCATTTGATAAATAAAAAGTGTTCCTTATGGGTGAAAGAAAAAAAAATCCTAAAATTTTTATGAGAGAAGATCATGATCATGGAAAATTTGATGAAGCCAATTATTGTCTAGTTTGTTTCCTTTTCTTTTGAGTTTCGCAAGAGTTTTGAAAAGTCGAATATGAGAAAGGATTGAGCACCTTGAAGTAAATAAGTCCAAGATGAAAAACAACATTAAGGAAATGAAAGCGTAATTGTTAATCATAGACGATCTTTGGTCTCTCTAGTGTTTTACATAATTTTATTTTCAAAATTCTTGAAAATGGATTATTGTTTCTTTAAAAAAAGGATGATTTTTAATTTTCGAACTTTGTAGAAGATAACATATTAATTGGTCAGATTGTATTTGTAAATATTTTTTATATACATTTTCTAACTTTTGTTTGAGAAAAATTTAAAAATTGTTACAATTGTTTGAAAATAAAACCCCGTCCAAATAGTTTTCAAGATCATGAAGGAAATAGAAGATACAAAGAAGCAAGGAAAAAAAACTCTTGAAAAAAATGGGCTTTTTCAAATAAGAAAGGAGAAATTCATAGTTTTATGTAAAAAGTGACAAGAGCCGTGAAGGACTTGGTGATTATTATTAAAAAATGAACTCATCCAATACCTCCACCTTTTTCGAATACTTTCATGTTCCATACCACTTTAGTATTTTCGCTTATCAATCATAACCGTTTAAGAGGTATGAACTTGAATTGGTGAGCCTTGTCTTCACTTGGTCATATTGTGATATAAAAGGGTGATAATTTTTTCTTAGGCAATGAATAATGAAATAGTTAATTTGAAAAGAAAAGAAAAACTTGTTTTGGATTCCTAAAAAATCAAGTAAACATGATATATATATATATATTTTAAAATCTAGATGTTGGTAATTTAATGCGTCAAGACTATGCTATAGTCTTAAATGTTTTAAAACCAAAATCACCTAAATTTCATCAAACAACTTTAAACACACGAAGGCCCCAGTTTTCACCTTACCTTTTTCCATGTTGGGGCACTTTGAACCAAAAAGCAAAGTTAACTCATTATGCTTAGTCAATTAATTTATACCATAATCCATCCTTTTGATTGAATGGTAGGAAAAATTTGAGACCCCAAGTGAGTTCATCAACATGATCGTCATTGTTGTATAGGCTTCTATTTAGAGTGTGACTAAAATGGGACATCTTTCATACATTATGTTTTCGTGAAGCAGATTAATGTATTAGTTATGGTGGCATGTAAAAAAAAAACCAAAAACAAAAAAAAATGGTTATGACATTATACACTCAGGAAATTGAATAAATCCAAACAAAAACTTGAAAAATCTAAAATAAAGAAAAAAGAGCCCAAAGTTTTGAAAAAAAATGAAAAAAAAAATTAGAGAACTTAAAATGAAAAGAAAAGTTAGGAAAACAAAAAAAAAAATCCAAAAAAGAAAGATTTTAAAAAGCTTTTCTTTTAACCCAGTTTCCTAAAAAGGATTGCTTTTCAATTTAAATGGTTATGTTTGAGATGACAAATGGCCATCATTCATTATCCCTTTACAAATAAGAAAATTATCCACTTGCTACCCCTTTGAGCTTGACAAATTTTTTCTTAATAAACCTTAAATAAGAATAACCCTTTACATTAAAGGGCAAAAAAGGACAGATTCAAACATCATGCATGGTGAGGTCTTATTCCAAATATATATGTCATAACGTCTAGATCCGAGGATCTATCGCTAGACATTGACTTTTAGGGAGTCGCCACCAATCTTTTTTTATCTGGGTACGATTGGCCACCTAAAGAATTTGTCCTTTCAGGGGACACCTAAGCTTAAGGGTCCCTAAAAGAATAGGTTCAGGTCTGCTAACCAGAACAGAGTTCGGGAGTTCGATTACGTGTGAGGAATGTTATAGCACCCTCACAACGCCCATCAAAAGATGGTACCAGCTTAAATTTGTGTTATCCAAAAGCCTTAAAATTTTACCAAGTAACTAATTATTAGAAATTTTTCTCAATTGACTCTAATACTTTTAGCAGAAAATTGAGAAAATTTCCTCACCTCAAGAGTATGCAAGAAAAACTACTGTTTCACTTGTAGAGGCTCCGTCGTCAGATTATTTAAAGAAAAAACAAAATCAAAATTAAGATAGAAAGGAAGGAAAGAATGATTTTTTTTTGTGTAGGAAAAATTGATACTTTCAACTTTTCCCTAAAAATAGTTTTTTGGAAATTTTGATTTTTCTTTAAAGAAAATAAAAAAAAGTGAAAATAAATAAAAATTAAAAAATTAAAAAAAAGTAAAACAAAAATAAAAATAAGATAAAGAAAAAATATTAAATAAATTTAATCTAATAAATAAAAATAAATAAAGATAAAACAAATAAATAAAAAATTTCAAAAAAAAAAAAAACTGGAGCGGCTCGGATCGCAGCTCGACTCGGCTCGGCTCAAGGAAGAGAAACGACTCGGGGGAGCGGCTTGGGAAGCTCGGCTCGACTCGACTTGGCTCGAAGGGGGGCTGGCACGCGCGGGTCAGGAAGCGGGTCTACGCCCGGGTCGGGTCAGGTTCGGCAAAACGCGCGGATCCTTTAGGTTACTTAAGGCCAAAACGACGTCGTTTTGAGGGTATAAAAGGCACTTTCCTCTATTTTTCGGTAGAACGCTCCTCCCCTCTCTCTCTCTTATTGCCTTTTTCTCTACCTTCTCTCTAAAAGCTGAAAAACTTCGGTGGAAATTTTGCTGGATTCTGAAAAAAGTCACCGGAATCTGGAAATTTAGCCGGAAGTTGGTTGGAAGTTGGCCGGATGATCACCGATTTCTGGGAATCTTCGTCGAAAACTGGGCAGGTCATCGGAAACTTCAAGTTTGGCCAGAATTTTCGTCGAAAAATTCAAGCTTCACCAAAAAATTCAACCGAAAACTGGAATTTTCCAAAAATTCCCAGAAAAAAAAATTCGAAAAAATTCCAAAAATTTTTTGATGATTCCTGGAACTCTCCTAACCCTTTTCTTAGCTTTCTATACTCTTCTCTACGCCTTTTCCTCTCAAATCAGTAGCTCTGGCTTCTGTTTTCTGTGTCTTCTTCATCTGTTCCAGGAGAGTGCCTTTTATAGGGGTTGATCAGGAGTTCCTGATCAATCTCAATTCCTCATTGGACAGGGATTCAATCTTTGAATCCAATTGGACTCTTTTGATTAAATCCCCACTCCTAGTAGGATTCTTCAACATTTAATCTTAGCCATCAAAAAAGAAAAAAAAATAATAATAATACTATCAGATAATCAAACAAAATCAGATGGATGAATAGAATAAAATTAACAGATAATTAAAATATAAAATAAGATAAATCCAAAAATATTTACCAGAAAAAAAAATGATAATGATAATAATAATATAATAATAATGATAACATAATAATAACAAATATAACTATATAAATAAAATACATATAAATATTAACAGAAAAAAATAAATATATATATATATTAATACACAATAATAATAATAATAATAATAAATAATAAGATACATAAAATACAAAAGAAAAAAAGAAAAAATAATAATAAAAATAATACCAGATAGAAATTGAATTGGGCTTACCCTTTTGGGCCAAGCCCAATTGATCTGGGCTTGGACCCAATTGGGTGTCTACAGCTGCCCCTCTTTGCACATTTTCTGTGAAACAGAAATTGCGCAAAGACGTAGACACCCAATCAAGACTCAACTCAACATTGTCATTTTTTTTTGTTTTTTTGTGTTTTTTGTGTTTTTTGTTTTGTTTTTTGTTCTTTTTTTTTTGTTTTTGTTTTTTTTTGTTTTTGTTTTTTTTATTTTTTTTTTGTTTTTTTGTTTTTTTTTTACCAAAACTCCTCTAAACAGAGGCTCAACGACTTTGAGAAACATAAATTGCTCCTCTAAACAAAGGCACCACGACTTTGAAAGTAAATTGCTCCTCTACACAGAGGTACCACGACTTTGGAAAAGTAAATTGCTCCTCTAAACAGAGGCACCACGACTTTGGAAAAGTAAATTGCTCCTCTAAATAGAGGCACCACGACTTTGAAAAGTAAATTGCTCCTCTAAATAGAGGCACCACGACTTTGGAAAAGTAAATTGCTCATCTAAACAGCTCCTCTAAACAGAGGCACCACGACTTTGGAAAAGTAAATTGCTCCTCTAAACAGAGGCACCACGACTTTGGAAAGTAAATTGCTCCTTGACAATCATGTCCAAAGGAGTTGAAAGTTGTGTTTGAAGGAATTTCAGGAGATTATGCCCAAAGGTCTTATAAATCAACCCTGATACCAAAAGACATCCTATTTCAAGGATTAGGAACTTACCTAACAAGCTTTTTCTTTCTCAATTTTGAAAGTGTCTTCACATCTATCTTCTCTATGTGGGATCTTGGAACACCCCTGCTTCTTGGATTTATACACTATACTTTTCTGAAAGTAGTGTATGCTATGCAAATGCATATGAATTTCAATGCATGCTATGCAAATGTTGGCCAATTAATTCCTGTTCAATGTATGGTACTCAAGTTTCTCAAGCTCTTTTCTTAAGCATCAAACCCTTTGATTCTTCAGAAATCCAATTACACTGCTCTTCTAAGATTGAACCAGTGTAGCTCTCAATCATTTTTTTCACTCATATTCTTCCTTGTCCAGTTCCTCAATACTTTGGAATAAGCTTCATCAATCGATCATCACTTGACCATCATTCAATGAATTTCTCAACACTAGCAAATTTCAAAACAAATTTCATCCACCATCACTGGGTTATTACTCATGGATGTCTCAGCATTAACCATTCCAAAACAAACTCTGTCCACTGATTCAATCATAACTTGCAAGTCATATCAACCAATTCATCCTTGTACTCATCACTTGGTTATACCACTTTTCAAAATTTGCCCCATCATATTCTCTACTTGGTCACATCATATATCCTTCCAAATCATCTCTTTTAGGTCTCTACCATTTCTTCATTTTGTCACCACTATCATCTTAGATTTCTTTTCAAATGAATACAAGACTCTTTTAAACACATATTCATTCATTCATTATCATTTCAAATCCTGACAAATACAATGCAATCAAGCATTTTTGTCAATTCATTCTAGGGGTGTAACAATAAGAGAGCACAAGGTGAATTATGATAAAGATAATCAATGAACATCTGCTTTGGTATAAAGCAAATGGGAAAAGAAATAAATTGGATACATGTCATTGGGATGAATGGTATGTCCAAATGATGAATATTCAGACAATTTTCAACATTAATCTAGGATTCTTTTTCAAAAACTAATTCCATTTACTGTTGAAGTCATCTTTCTGCCCCAGTCTTTGAGGGATCTTTATATGTCTTTGATCTTCCATTCATGTGAGCCATTTGACCTAGATCTTTTTCTACCAAAATCACATTTTCAGGTTTTCAATTTAAATCTCTTTTTTCATTTTTTCATTTTTTCTTCTTTCTTTTTTTTTTTTTTTTCATCATCTTCTTTTTTTTTTCTCATTCTTCACCTATTATTGATATCTTTCATACATCAAACTTTTAGAGTAATGTAGCATGATTCTATTGCTTCATCATGAGCATGCCTTCGCTCAACATATGATCATTCAAGTTGAGTATTCACACTTGATCCAAATGGACTTTTCAAGGTTATAATGTAGGCCAAGGTGAAGGGTCATAAAAAAAATAGATATAATAGGCTCAAAACATATATTAAAAAGGTTCAAGATTGAAGGATCATTTGATGCAGCTTGGCATTTTGCCCCCACATCATTTCACTACTTTTTTCTTTCCTTACACAAAGGATTCTCATTACTTTACCCCAAATCATGTGTGGCATTTATTTTTCTTTTGCTTTTCTTTCTCTTTTCATCTTTGAGACCTTTTGTGGTGTTTTTTTTTTTCAAAAATTACCCTCCAGTGTAGAGGGTGATCCTTGGTTGGGGTTCTTCTGAAAAAGAAATCATAATAGGCTCAAAGGGGTAGCAATAAATGGTTTTTCAAATGGTAAAAGAAAGATGGCCATTTTTCATCTTAATTGTGAATACCTTTCTTGAACATCATCAAAGCTCATGAATCTGTATAAAAGATTACACATCTTCAAGACATATCTATTTCCCCTCCGGTAACAGCCTATTTTTGCTTAAATCATCTTCTCATATTAATATGGATGAGTTCTCAAAATTAAATCTCAGAATTATTGTTATCATTGTCTAAATATTCATCATCTGAAATTTAAGAATGAGAATGTAAAGTTATGAAAGGTAATGGAGCTTGGAGTAATGGTCAAGTGAAAGAGAAAAATGTAATGAAATGCATTGACTTGCCTTTATTAAAATGATAACAAGTGAAGTCATATTGCAAAAAGAAATCTAACATTATTTGAAAAGAAATCCTAAAATGACAGAAGAAACCTTCAACCAGCCTTATCTCTATTTTTTAAAATTGTCCCCTTATGCGATCAGGTGAAGAATCTCTATTGACATCTTGCCCCTCAATTCATTGTGACTCTTCAGCCCCTTTCTGTTCTTGACTTTCACTCAGAGCGCTAACATTAGGTGTTGTTGCTTTTCCTTGATCAAAACTTCCCATTCCATCATTGATCAACCGTTGCACCTTATACTTTAAAGCAATGCAATTTTCAGTAGAATGGCCAGTAATTCCATAGTGATAGTCACAGTGGGCTGTAGGATCATACCACTTTGGGTAAGGTGGTTTAAGCGGCTCCACATGGCTGGGGGCAATCAAATGGCTATTATAGAGTTTTCGATATAACTCTGTATAAGTCATAGGGATTGGATCAAATACAGGTTTTTCTCGAGTAGTTCGTTGTTCTTGTGAGCCACTTGCTGGGTTAGTAAGGCGAATTTGGGTTCTTACAGGAGCTTGAATGTTAAAGCTATATGTAAGATCTTGAGGGCTAAAATAAGGTGGTTGTGGAGCTAGCTGGTATGGGTAGGATGAGGCATTGTTCACAGCAAAATCGTATGGAGAGTAACCTTGGGATGGATAGGGTTGATAACCCCTGAATTGTTGTCTATCAAAGCTCACAGCTTGAGCTTCAGCTTCTTTCTTTTCTGATGTCTTCTTGGTTTTTCTTCCTTTCAACTTACCATTTTTTATGGCACTTTCAATAATTTCTCCAGAGATTACCATGTCAGTGAAATTCTTTGTTGCATTCCCTATCATTTTTTCATAATAGAGAGGTTTCAAAGTGCTAACAAACAATACAGTAGTCTCTTTTTCTGTCAATGAAGGTTGTACCTGTGAAGCTATATCTCTTCATCTCTGGGCGTATTCTTTAAAAGACTCGTTTGCCTTTTTCTTCAGATTCTGTAAGGATAAACGATCAGGGGCCAAATCGATGATATGTCGGTATTGACTGATAAAGTCATGTGCCATATCGCTCCAAGAGCAAATGCGAGTCCTGTCCAGCTGAACATACCATCTGGCCGTAGAGCCAGTAAGACTGTCTTGGAAAACATGCATCAATAGCTTTTCATCATGTGCATGAGCTGCCATCTTCCTGCAATACATGGTGATGTGGGTTTTGGGGCACTTTGTACCATCATATTTTTTAAATTTCGGTACCTTGAACTTATGGGGGATAACCACATTAGGAACTAGGCAGAGCCCAGCAGCATCAACTGACCCATAAAAGCTAAATCCTTCCACAGCCCGTAACCTCTGCTCTAGCATGCTAATTTTGGAGCTTTCTTGAACTTCCACTCTTATCTTTTCTTTTTCCTTCTCCTTTAAATCATTTAGATCAGGAACTGGTTCTACTGCTTTTTCAGTGAATACAGGATTTATATAGCTATTATACTGCCCTGAGTTGAAAGCTGATGGCATTCCAGGATATGCGAAATGTTGTGTCTGGACCTTTTGGGCAGACTGGGCTTGAGGTGGACCAAAACCTAGAGGGTACAAAAGGTCAGCCATTTCTTGCTGGCTTGTACTTCTTTCAACTTTTTTTCCTTTATTCATGTTATTAAGGGCCTCCAGAATCTTGCTTAGTTCACTTTCAATCTTCTCCTAAGCTTTTTCTAGCTTTTCAAATCTATGAGAACTTTCATCTTCCATTTGCCTTGCTCTGGATCTTGTGTTGTATGGATGAGCAGGGTTTTCGCTAGATGGAGCTATCCTCGAACCTTGAGTACTATACTTATGATTAGAAATGTTATGCTGTGCCTTATGTATGATGCTTTGATACATAAATGAAATGTACATTTTTTGAATGAAATCTAGTATGAAATGAATGCAAATGATTATGTTGAAACATGATCATGAAAAGAATACAGATGCATACAATCAGACAAACAACATAGTTAGTTCCGTGGATGAAACGTAAGTGATACTGATGCATAATGTTACATATGATAAAAATAATACACAAAGTTAAGCAATCAAAATGATTAGATAAACACCCTTTTTGTGTCTTAATTTTAGGGTATATCTATCATTGGGTAGAAAGAGCTCTATCCTAGGTGTAGGCACTCTTAAAGTTCACTACATGCGGTTTTAAGGTCAGAGTCTAAAGGTCCTCAAAATTGCTCCTTACATCCTTGTCCATTACAGACTAGTAAGGCACCCTAATCCTCACCCGTTACAGGCTACAAGTGAAAAATGTTCAATTTGAGTGGGAGTATTTCGCTAGCCACTGCGGAGGCATTAGACCTCACGAAAGCAATAGGTACTTTACTCCCTCCTAGAGGGACGGAGCTCGGGTGTAGAGCTCATGTTATGCACATGCACATGAATGACATAATTAACAAAGTAAATAAAACATGAATGAATAACAACACATATATACAACAAGGTTCAATTTCATTTGGCTTTTGGATGACACAAATTATTTGCTGGCCTGACTCTCAAGGTCTCCAGTGGAGTCGCCAAGCTATCATAACGTCTAGATCCGGGGATCTATCGCTAGACATTGACTTTTAGAGAGTCGCCACCAATTTTTTTTTATCTGGGTGCGATTGGCCACCTAAAGAATCTGTCCTTTCAGGGGACACCTAAGCTTAAGGGTCCCTAAAAGAATAGGTTCAGGTCTGCTAACCAGAACAGAGTTCGGGAGTTCGATTACGTGTGAGGAATGTTATAGCACCCTTACAACGCCCATCAAAAGATGGTACCAGCTTAAATTTGTGTTATCCAAAAGCCTTAAAATTTTACCAAGTAATTAATTATTGGAAATTTTTCTCAATTGACTCTAATACTTTTAGCAGAAGATTGAGAAAATTTCCTCACCTCAAGAGTATGCAAGAAAAACTACTGTTTCACTTGCAAAAACTCCGTCGTTGGATTATTTAAAGAAAAAATAAAATCAAAATTAAGATAGAAAGGAAGGAAAGAATGATTTTTTTTGTGTAGGGAAAATTGATACTTTTAACTTTTCCTCAAAAATCCTTTTTTTTTTGAAAATTTATTTTTAAGGAAAATTGATACTTTCAACTTTTCCCTAAAAATATTTTTTTGAAAATTTTGATTTTTCTTTAAAGAAAATAAAATAAAAGTGAAAATAAATAAAAATAAAAAATTAAAGAAAAGTAAAACAAAAATAAAAATAAGATAAAGAAAAAATATTAAATAAATTTAATCTAATAAATAAAAATAAATAAAGATAAAACAAATAAATAAAAAATTTCAAAAAAAAAAAACCTAGAGCGGCTCGGCTCGGCTCAAGGAAGAGAAACGGCTCAGGGGAGCGGCTTGGGAAGCTCGGCTCGGCTCGGCTTGGCTTGGAGGGGGGCTGGCACTCGTTGGTTAGGAAGCGGATCGACGCCCGGGTCGGGTCGGGTTCGACAAAACGTACGGATCCTTTGGGTTACTTAAGGCCAAAACGACGTCATTTTGAGGGTATAAAAGGCACTTCCCTCTGTTTTTCGGCAGAACGCTCCTCCCCTCTCTCTCTCTTCTTCCCTTTTTCTCTGCCTTCTCTCTAAAAGCTGAAAAACTCCGGTGGAAATTTCACCAGATTCTGGAAAAAGTCACCGGAATCTGGAATTTTAACCGGAAGTTGGCCAGATGATCACCGGTTTCTGGGATTCTTCGTCGAAAACTGGGCAGGTCACCGAAAACTTCAAGTTTGGCCGAAATTTTCATCGAAAAATTCAAGTTTCGTCGAAAAATTCAACCGAAAACTGGAATTTTCCAGAAATTCCTAGAAAAAAAAATTCAAAAAAATTCAAAAAAATTTCTGATGATTCCTGGAACTCTCCTAACCCTTTTCTTAGCCTTCTATACTCTTCTCTACGCCTTTTCCTCTCAAATCAGTAGCTCTGGCTTCTGTTTTCTAAGTCTTCTTCATTTGTTCCAGGAGGGTGCCTTTTATAGGGGTTGATCAGGAGTTCCTGATCAATCCCAATTCCTCCTTGGACGGAGATTCAATATTTGAATCCAATTGGACTCTTTTGATTGAATCCCCACTCCTAGTAGGATTCTTCAACATTTAATCTTAGCCATCAAAAAAGAAAAATAATAATAATAATAATACTATCAGATAATCAAACAAAATCAGATGGATGAATAGAATAAAATTAATAGATAATTAAAATATAAAATAAGATAAATCCAAAAATATTTACCAGAAAAAAAAATGATAATGATAATAATAATATAATAATAATGATAACATAATAATAACAAATATAACTATATAAATAAAATACATATAAATATTAACAGAAAAAAAAATAAATATATATATTAATACACAATAATAATAATAATAAATACATAAAATACAAAAGAAAGAAGAAAAAAAAATAAAAATAATACCAGATAGAAATTGAATTGGGCTTACCCTTTTAGGCCAGGCCCAATTGATCTGGGCCTGGACCCAATTGGGTGTCTACAATATAAAAAGAACCTTATTTGCTGAGAGGTAAATTTCTAATAAAATGAGTTCCCAAAAAGTTTTAAACTTAACAAATAAGAAGTGAATGTGTGCAAAAAAAAGAAAAAAGAGTAGAAATAAAAGGCAAGAAACAAAACAAATAAAAAAAAACACAAAAAATAATTGAATGGCAAGTGTGGAAAATGAAAAGAAAAAAATCCCAAAAGGAAACTTATACATGATATGGAATGATCCTTGGTTTGATTACCCTTAAACACATTTTGGACCTACTTATCCTTTCCTTCTATACCTTGAACCTAGCCTAGTTACATACTCTAAGAAGTCCATTTTGATTAAGCATAAATGCTTAAATTAAAGAGCTTTCCTTCATGGAATCACCATATAACCTATAAGTCTTTTGTCTTCTTTCACTATCCAGCTACATGTTTGAATCATTAACCCATTTTGGATAAAACTTGGATTATTAAGTGCATAATGAAACAATAAAAGAAAAAACAAAAAAAAATGAAGAAAGAATGTGGCTCTAAGGTGAAAATTTCAAACAAGGCAATTTAAAGCAAATTTGAAATTCAGAAAACTAATCTTGAGATATAAAATAGGAGAAGCCGGTATGAAGCCACCCAAAATTTTGAAAGATCCAAAAATGTTGATGTCCTAGAAGTTTAAATTCCATTAAAGGAATTGATGTTGAAATTTTAAGTCTTCTTCCCATTTTAAAATGACCTTCCAATATTTTAAGCCTACGATGCCTGCTCTTGACATTTATCAAAGTGCCAAACTTGGAAATTAAAAGAATGTTAAGGTTTGATTACACTTCAAAATGACTTCAAAAATTTAAATTTTTGATGAATTCATGGATGCAAAAATTTTAAATTTCATTCATAAGGCTAGATAAAGGCTAGATAAACCTTGATGTGATAAGCCATTCAATTTGTTTGAAAATGAGAAATTGTCACCCTTTTCATCCATAATAGATAACACCAATTCTCAAGAGACTTAAAAGTCATATTTTTTGAACATTTTATTTTCTTTGATCATGAAATTTAGTTATTAAGGGCAATTTTGTTTGTTAATTTTGAGTTAAATTGTTAAGCATTTTTGAAAAGAGTAAAGAAATTAAATTTGGTGTAAAAGAAAAATTACATTTGGTAAGGACTATGTCAATGCAATATGTGTTTTAATTTACAAAATAAAATATTTTTCATTGAAAAATCAGTCTTTTGAAAAAGTAGATTTTTCTTAAGAAAGAAAGAAAAAATATTAACCTTGGTGAGAACAATTGAAAGTATTTTGGGGCAAAAAAAAAGGTGAAAAAGAGAATTTTTTTTTCTGAAATGAGAAGATATGTTCCATTAGAAAGCACTCAGAGAGTAACAAGAACATAATGGCTTGTTTTCTTTAATTTGCTATAGGATATAGAGTTAGCACTGATCATATGCATAGTGCATGGTTTAAGTTTGAGAATTTTAATAAAAAGTGAAAGTGAAAGGAGAATGGAGAGAAAGACAGGATGAAGAAAAAAAGGAAAAATAAAAGAAAAAAAAAGAAAAATGAAGACTCAAATTGAAAAATACTTAGGTAGAAAAGTACTTTTGTTGAAAACAAAAACTAAGGCAAGGTAAATGAACTCAGCAAATAAACTCATAATGAAAGACCAATTGCATACAGAGATCTTACGAAACTAAGCTAAGGTTGGATGAACTCAAAATGATTTAGAAACTGATGGAATGAGTTATTGAAACAAAATTTTGAATAAGAATTCAACTTGAATGAAGAACATGAAATAAGGATCGGTACCCAAAGCTTATACATTAAAGATAGAACTTTTGATAGCACACTAATGTCACCATAGAGAAGAATCAGTTGATTATGAAGACGTGAGTGTTGAAAGTTGAAAGTGAAGGAACATAATGTGGTTACAAAAAGAAAGAGTCTTCACAGCTTTTTCTTTTTAACCACACTTAATGGGTGTATGACATTGATACTTGCATTCAGGACATGACATTGAGTTTCATCAATATTTGCATTTAAGACATTCATTGCATGTAGGAAGAATAGAAATATCAACTGTTGATTGAGAAAAAGGAAAAAAATTTTCAAAAAATAATTGAGATTTTTACTTCTTAGATAAAAAGAACTTCTTAAAATATGATTTTCGATACTCGCTTGAGAAAAATTTTTAGTATAAAGTTTTTAAACCTTGATCAAGGAAAAATTTATTGACTGATTAAACACTCAAAGTAGGAAAAATTGTTAAGATATGTTAAACATCAATCACGGAAAATGATGATTACGAAAAAATCATTAAGCCTTTTATTAAAAGAGCTCTTTCCAAGATAAAATTTTTATTTTTTATTGTGAATCTTTGAAATCTCAAAAACCTTTCGATTTGAATCCCAAACCTTAAATGTGAATCTTGAAGACTTTTGATATGACCCTCGATGTGAATCTCGATGACCTTTCATGTGACTCTTGAACTTTCAATGCGAATCTTAAGACTTTTGATGCGAATCTCGATGACCTTTTGGTGTGAATCCCAAGCCTTTGATGCAAATCTCAAAGATTTTTTATGCAACTCTTAATGTAAATCTCAAGGACCTTTTGATATAAATCTCAAATCTTTGACTTTTATTTTCTTCAATTGAGATCTTTTCAGATAAGACTTTTAAAGTTTCAATGCCTTTTATTAGAGGAGCTTTTTTCAAATAAGATTTTAAAGTTTCAATGCCTCTTATTAGATGATCGTTTTTAGATAAGATTTTTAAAGTTTCAATAGCTCTAACTAGAAGAGCCTCTTTAGATGATAGTTTGAAAGTTTCAATACCTTTGATTAGAGGAGCTTTTTCTAAATGAGAATTTTAAAGTTTCTTAGCCTTTTTTTAGAGAAGCATTCTTAAATATCAAGATTCGTAAGTCTTTCAAGTTGAGTGATTTTAGTATCGAGATTTATAAGACTTTTAGGCATAGTCTCTAAGTTGTTTAAGTGTAATTCGTAAGTTTTCTGAGTAAAATCCATTGGGATTTATAAGACAAATATGATATTAGTTAGAAATGTTTATTTTAACAAAAGAAAATGTTGAGAATTTTTAAGATTTTTAGATAAGAAAATTTCAAAGTCCTCCAAATAGGATTCTTAAGCCTTTCAAGCTAAATTTGTTTTAGCATCAAGATTTGTAAGACCTTCGAGCATAATTCTTAAAATCTCCAAGCAAATATAAGAATGATTTGTAAGACCTTCGAGTATTATCATCAAAGCCTTTTGGCATAATCTCTAAGCTATCGATTTATTTTCAAAAGTTATAGAGCATCTAATAAGAGTAGTCTTTCGATTTATTTTCAAAAGTTGAGGAGTCTCTAATGAGATGAGTTTTCAAGAAAAAAATCCAAACAAAACCAAAAACTCAAAATAAATTAAAATTTGAAAAAACAAAGAAAAAACAATAAAAAACTAAAAAAAAACAAAATTTGAAAAATTCCTGAATCGTTAACTCTAGAAAAAATTATTACCTGTGACTTTACCTTATTCTTGATTTTTAGTAAAATGCAAAGATAAGCAGTTGTAGACACCTAATTATGTCTGGTATGAGTCAATTATAATCCATTTTTGCATTTGATTTTGATGTTTAAATTTGCCCCATTTTGAATGGTTATTGAATTTATTTGATGTAAGTTTTACAAAAGTTTTATTTTAGATCTAGTTTTTAGGTCATTTTTATCAAATTAGTTTAACAAAATAAATTTTGAAGAGGACTATTCTATATGGGTCAACAGTTAATTTTAAGTCATTTTGTAACCTAAGGCCCAATTATAAATCCAAAGCCCAAAAAAAATCTAATTTTTTTTAAGGTCGAAGTTTTCTTTAAGATTAATTAATTAGAAAAATCAAAATAAAAATTGCAAATTAGAAAAAGAAAGTTGTTTGCCATGATTAAGCATGGTAGCAACTTTTTTTTTCCCGTACACCTCCCTCCAAATCACTTCTCATTTCTAGCTCCTTGTTTTTCCCTCCCTAATTGACCATTTAACTCAAACATCAATTCAACTTATTTCACCATCCAAGGCACAACAAAATCCATTGCCCCAAGCTAACAACACTCTAAAAAGCAAGTCCCCAAGCCAAATCCTCCATTTTTCCTCTATGAGTAATTAGGTTCTCTAAGGAACCAAAAACAAGAACACAAAAAGAGGGAGGGCCATTACCAATTCATGGTGATCATCATATTTACCACCATTAACAACCCATCTTCATCCACCCAAAAACCCTAGTTGAGATCCCTCATTCAAAAGCTATCTATTCAACCCTTAACCCCATTACCATCAACATCCAAAATCTCAAATTAAGCCCATTTTTAGCCACCACACAAACTATCATACCCTAGCACCAAGATCACCATCACCAAACTCCATTCTCCTCAAATAATACCACTGTGAACTACCCATGACAATAACCCACCACTAGCAACACCACACAGTCGTACCTCAAGCCCAAGCCCTCACTCCATCACCATCGATAACCCCTTACCAAACCCCTCACTACCTTCATTACCATCATAAAACTTTTTTCTCCATTGAAAAACACCTAAACCGAGCTAAAAAAAACCACCCATTTAGTCAAGAACCACCTACTGTCAACACTAAAAAAAAAAAACCAAGAAAACCAACACATCTCTTAGGTGTGGGGAATATAGTGCCAACACTAAATATATATTTTTAAACAAAAGTAAAGCAATTCAAAATCCTACAAAGAAAAGATTAAGGTTTAGGGAGATTTTGTAGTATATCTTTTGGACATCTGTTTCATCTCAGTTCAAGAAAGAGAAGAGGGTAAGAAATGACACCGATAATAGGTGGTAAAGTCGACATTAAAGGCAAGGGAGATATTTCAAGTTTCGTGATTTTTGTTAGGGTTTGGGGCTTGAAATTTAAAGGAAGGGAAAGCCAAAGAAAGAGGAAAGGCATATAAAAAGTCAAAGCTAGTGGCGTAGAGAAAGTGGATGGTTTAGAGTTTTAAAACCAAAACTTTCATGGTAGATCTAGGATGATTTAAAAAGTTTAATAGAAAACTAAGTTGAAAAATGGAAAAAATGCACTTCCTTTGTCAGCACACTAGCGTAAGACCATCTAATTTTGAAAGGGAACCACACAATAGGTATCTTGGTTCGTACCACCACATATCTTTCATACAATTAGTGGCTATTGAAAGGTAAGTCCACCACATACAACTACCCATACATCTAGAGGTAGTGAAGCCACCCATTGATCTTTTTAGCATATAAAGCGCGAGGATAACATTCACTGAGGGCATCCACTTCTTCAGCCCATAGTAGATGAAGTAAGTGACCATTATTGCCTAAGCATTCGATGTTATCGATAACGCTGTCAGATGTTATAATGGTTTTGGGGATCATTAGACAAAAAACTTAAAACTTTCAAAAATAGAAGGAGTCACTACCAATTTTTTTCAAAGATGTGATTAGTCACGTAAAAATTTATCTTTTTAATAAAATAATAAAACAAGTTTATAGTTGATTAAAAATATGTTTTAGTCTACGAAAATAATGTTGGGTTTAGAATTTGGTTATTTGTGGGGAATGATTAGCATCCTTACAGCATCCATTAAAAAATGGTACCAATTAATCATATATTATCCATACTATTGGTAAAAATGGTTTTAATTCTAATATTTAAAAATTATTTCTTTAAATTTGATTTTTTTCATGAAAATCCTTTTTCTTTTTTTTTTGAATAAATAAAATATTTTATTTAGGAATAAGATGAAAATCTTTAGTATCAAGACATTTTCTAATTCTCCAATATCTAGGTCGAGTTTCAAAAAATATTTCTCTGCTTGGGACTAGAGACGAATTTATAATGGGGACAATGGGGGCAACTGCCCCCATTGAAATCCTATAACCCTTTTTAAATATATTATTATATTTGACAAACATTTTAATATTCTTACATTTTGCCCCCACTAAATTAAAAAAAATAAAAATTTAAAAGGGAAGGATTTAAAAATATTATAAAGTATAGATATATTTTAGTAAAAAAACTAACTCATTTAAAAGAAAATAAAATATTATATGTAAATATTAATAAATTTTGACTTATAAATAATTATTTCATGTAAACTTTACTCTAGCTAACTTAAGTAACAACCTAATATTACTTTTCTCTCTTTTGCCCCTATCCGTATATTCTCCTCTCTTTCCATTTGTAGACTTTATTTTTGTTTACTTATATGAAATACCATTATATTATTGTAAAAGTATCCAAGTTTAAGTATAAAATAATAAAATATTTGCAAAAAGAAAGAAAAAAGCACAAATTAAAGTTAAACTAATCTTGCATAGTAAAATATAGATAACAAGTAAAATGAAACTATGACAAAATACTCATGATATAAAAATTTATTTTTAATATATCAGAGTACTTTCTTCTTTTGTTTTTCTTTTATATTGATAAAGTGATTTTTTTAACATTATTTAGAATTTTTAGTAATATGTATTTGATATTAATAATGTTGTAGAGATGTAACCAAACAAACTTGAAGAGATGTCATCAAATAAAATATAAAATTTAGAAAGAAAAAAAGCTAGTATCAATTTTAAATTTATTAAAAAAATTAAAAAATATATATAAATACCTTTTTGTTGCTCTTATTTTTCATTTTCATATCTTATCTTATTTCTTAAAAACTATAGAGAAATTAAATTAATATTTGATTAAAGTTAATCAAAGACAAATATCATTACTAAGAAAAAGTGAATTTTAAAGGAAATATTTGAAATTGAAAAAAGTTATATATATTGTAATATTGACAATAAAAAAAAATCTACATTTTCTACTTATGAAAACTATGTAAGTCAATTATATAGTATTATTTTCATTTGAAAAATGGCAATATTATGCGTTTGTTTTTATTTGATATTTAAAACTTTGATGTATTTAACATTATAAGTCTATGTTATGTTTGTGTTAATTTCTATTTAAACTTTTTATATATTTGATGTTGTAAAAAATATTTCAAATTCTTTTATTAAAACTTTGTTTTACATTTAGAAAACATTGCCTTTATATTAAATAAAAAATTTTAAGTAAATAAATTATATAATAAATTTGTCCCCATTGAATAAAAATCCTGGATCTATCCTTGCTTGAGACTTTTATATTAATTCGTTAAAAATCTCACATAATATTTATTTATAAAGAATAATTATTGAGAAGTCCTACAATATTTAATAAAATCTCAAGTATTATTTTTACGTAAGAATATTAGTTTTTTTTTTTAAACAACTCTTCCAAAAACTCATCATTTGTTAATTTTTGAAAGTAATGAAAATGCAGACAAGTATCATATGGAAAAGATGTATGATATGAATGCAGTTTAAATACAGGTAATCAATTGAATTCATCTAATACATATTTAATTTTATTCATCTTATTTAGGAATAAAACCTTTTATTTAGGAATAAGATAAAAATCGTAATATCGTAACATTTTTTAATTCTTTAGTATCTGGGTAAAATTTTAAAAAATATTTCTCTACTTAGAATTCTCATAATATTTCATAAAATTTTGCATAATATTCTTCCACAAAAAATAATTATTGAAAAACCTTCAAATATCTAGGTAAGGTCTCAACGATTATTTTTACGTTGGACTATTAACCATTATTTATTAAAAAAAACTAATTTTCAAAATTATCACTTAAAAATTCACACATTTTATTTCAGGATACAATGCAACATTAGATAAATAAACGATACAAGTACAAATAATTAACCAACTCAACCTATCTTATACGCATTTAGCCCTATTTTTTTCTCATGACTTTTTAAAGAAAATTAAGGGAGAAATAAATTTTATTATTTTTATTTACTTTATTTTTTGGTGTAAAAGAAATTTTTCTTTAATTCCCTAATATGTAGGTAGAATTTAAGAAAATTAATCATTTAAAAACATGATTTAGATTCCCATCAATATCTAGGCAAAGTTTTCAAGATCATCTTTTTATACAATTAAATACAATTCTATTTTTTAGAATAATTTTTGAAATTTCTACTTTATTATTGAACATTTGTTATTAATGTATAAAATACACAAGATAATATGAATATAAATTAAATGGTGCATGCAATTATATTTATCTTTTTTATCAAATTGATTAATTTAGGATGAAAATGACATTTTTGGCATTAAAACATTTATTTTTATCTTAAGATATTATCTCTTTTCTTTTAATAAAAATAATTTTCATATTTATCAATATATTAAAAATATGTGAATGCATATGACAACAATAATAGGTGCCAAGTTATGGGAGATATGTATACTTCACTTCGGCTTGAGTTAGAGCCCAAAAATATCAAATGACCCAAGTTAACCGAGCTTTTGGGCTAGGCTTGGAGTGGACCGGGTCGGATTAACATAGATACTGGGCCGGAGCAAGCGAGTTGGGTCCGGTGATGGGTCAACCTGACTCGTTTCTTTTCCCCGCTTTTTTTTTTTACACTATAAAACCAAGCTCTCTTTTTATTTTATTTCTTCATCTCATCAAACCAAACAAAAAAAAAAAAAAAAATCCTCTCCTTGAAAAACCCCCAAAACAAACCAATCCCCTCCCTTAACAAACCAGATTCCAGTTGTCGGAAGCACCGCACTGGCCATCGTGCGCCGCTGTTGGCGGTGACTATTCCATCTCCAAATTCCACCTACTTCTTCCTCTTGACCTCCACTTTCCCCCTATCAAGATGGATTCCCCCAAAAGTCCCCGAATTTCGCTAGATCTTCACCGAAAATTTTGGTTTAAAAGCTTTAAACCACCCACTTCCGCAGCTCCACTGGCTTCGGTTTTTCGCTATGCCCTTCCTCTTCCTTTGGCCTTCCCTTCCTCTAAATTTCAAGATCCAAATCTATCTAAACTACTCCCTAAACCTTAACTCCCTCTCCTTTTATTTTTGTTTTTCTTTATTGCCTTTATTCCTTGAATGAGGTTCCTTCCCCTAGGATGACTGTGGCTTTTTTTTTTTTTTTGTGATTTTGGGTTCTAGGTGTTAGAAAAAAAGAAGCAAGGTATTTTTGTTTTTTGGGTATGGTTTTTGGTTTTCAGAGAACAAAGGTTTTTTTTTTTTCTTTTTCTGTTTGGATGGTTGAGGGTGCGGCTTGACTGCTGGTAAGGACTTGGGGATTGTGTTCGGTTGTTTGTAATTTGGGCACAAGAGGTTTCGGCTAGAAGCAAAGGGTAGTGATGGATGTTAGGTTCGTTGCTGTTGGGCTTGTTCAGGGGGGTCTCGAAAGCTGCATAGGGAGGGTGCTCTCTTGCTTTTCAATTGTGGCAGAGATTGTTTTTTGTTGGTTTTTTTTTTTTTTTTGTAGTAATGGAAAAATGATTTCGGTTTTTCTAGGGTGGTAGGATTCTTACTCGGTGGTGGGGGTTGTTCGGTAGCAGGCAGTATCGATCACTAAAGGGAGCTAGTGAAGGTTCATTTCTTGGTTGAGGCCGAATCGGTATTTGCTCTGTATCGATTTTTGCTGTGAGGGGAGCTGTGTGTCAACCAAAGGGAGATATGGTGGTTCTCGGGCTATTGGCAGTGAGCGTTTAGGGATTTTTTTCTGTGAAAATTGTTCGATTCCTCTCGTTTGAATTTTCCCTTCTCTGTGTATTTTTTCTTTAGCTGAGTGTCCTTTCCAATCCTCTGCTTGTTGCCCCTATGTATGTATATCTATGAATTTGTGTAACAGGACACAAGAATTTAATGCTCCACAGAATCGCAGGAACAAAATTGCTGCATCAAATTGAAAATTTGGCTCGTTGTGGCATGAAGTAGGCAGGTGGCGCTATGTGCAATTGTTTGCCAACCGTTATCATCTGTCCTCTTTCTCTTTTTATCTTTTTTTCATTTTCTTTTCATAATTCAAATAAAAATGAAATTGGGCCTTAAGATGGATTTTGTGCTTTAATTATCATATTTGGGCTTCTTGAATTGGGTTTAAAATGGATTTTGGGCTTTTACTTCATATTTGGGTTTTTGAATTGGACCTTCAGATTTGGTTTTTAAATATTGATTTTGAACTTTAGGCTTTTAAGCTTATATGACTAATTTCAATTTGATCTAAATTGAATTAGATTGGATTTTGATCTATGTAAAATGAAAATAAAATTATTAATCTAAAAACAAGCTTAGACAAACTTAATTTAAATTTAAATGCTTAAGTTAGCTTAAATAAGAACATTTAAACCAAGTATAAAAATCAAGTAAAATTGCATCAATCTGAATAAAATTAAATGTTTACATCAAGTTGAAGGTGGTCAACACCAAGTCGAAGAACAAATGGGTAGGTGGAATCCATGCTTGAAGTTGTGTAGGTAGAACCTTACCATCCTTTTGTTGTCCCCAATTTGGGTTATGGAAAAGCTTGCCGGTGGCATGGAGACAATGTATATGGCCTTGTTAGGGTTAAAGGCCATACAATATAGCATTGGTTTTGCCATGGCCAATATTGCATTGAACCGATAAATGTTTGATTAGAGGTGTAAATGATACATTAATACTCGCAAGCTATTTGGGTTCGATTCGAAGAAAATTTTAATTCGATTCAATTATTATCGAGTTAAGCTCGAGCTCGAGTAGTTCGACTTATCGATCGAACCGAATTCGAGTATTCTTATATCAGGCTCGAGTAACTCGCGAGCTTAATCGAGCTTTTATATTTAAATATATTTTTATTATTTTAATTAATAAAATATTTCGAATTCGAATTCGAGCTCAAGCATAAATAATTGAACTCTTATTGAGTATACGAATTAAGCTTATTTTTACATATTAATCGAGCTTAATCGAGCGAACTCAAGTAGCTTGAATTCGATCACGAATCGAGCTCGAGCTTGAAAAATAAAACTCGATCGAGTTTAAGTCGAGTATCGAGCCGCGAGTTGTGAGTTGTGAGTCGAGCTTGAGCTCAAGCTTCTCACTGTATCAGCTCGATTCTGCTCGATTACACCCCTATGTTTGGCGACCATGTCTCTAAAGCCAAATCCTTGGGCTCTTCCACTACCATCTATTTACCTTTCCATTTCTTGCCTTTGCCCGTGTTGGTAGTGTAGACACCCATTTGTGTTTGGGCCCAATTAGGCCTAATCGATATCTGGGCCTGATTAAGTCCATTAACATCTAGGCCTGATTAGATCCGTTGACATCCGGGCCCGATTAAGCTCATTAGTCCTTGGGTTCAATTAAATAGTTTTTTAATTGTTATTGTTATATTACATTATTATTATCTTATCATATTATTATTATTATTTTGTTTTCTATTCTTTTTCTTCTTTGCTGCTTTCTTTTCCTGTTCCAATACACATACACAAATGATGGATTTGGGATCAGAATCCCTTGGTCAAACATAAAATCGAATTATTGAAATTTTAGACCAGAAATCTTGCTGGACAAAATGCAATCCCAGGATTCAAGCCTGGGATTGATTATGTCCGTTTCCTTAAGTTGATTTTAGGATTGCCTATAAATTGGATTAATTCTAACACTGAGAACACAGAAATTTAAAAAAAAAAAGAGTTTGGAGGAATTTTGGTAGTAAGGGTTTTTGATATTTGGAAGTTGGTATTCAAGGTTTAATTTGTAGTTCTGGGGTGATTTTGGGTTTCAAAAGGTGAATTTGAGGTTGCAAAGGGTTCATGGAAGGTTTAGAGCTATCTGAGAATTGTTTTGGATTTTTTTGGACTTTTTTTTAGTTTTTTTGGGTTTTTTAAAGAACCTTGAATTTTTTGGTGAAAGTTGAAGCTTCCGGCGAGATTTTCAGAAACTGATGCGTTTTTCAGAAACTGGTGAGTTTTTAGTTTTCGGTTTAATTTTTTGACGACATCTCCAGAAAATGGTGAAATTCTCAATTTCTGGTTGAATTTGCTTATGGGTTTTTTAGAGAGAAGGTAGAAGAAAAATCTATTAGAGAGAGAGAGAGGGAAAGAGCCTTTTAAGCAAAAAGGGACTGGGCTTAGCTTATATACCACATCTACACGCTATCGTTTTGGTCGTTTAGGATCCGCGTAAACTTGACTCAGTATCCGTGTGCTGACCTTGGTATCGACCAGACCCAATCGTAGATTTTTCTTTTTTCATTTTATTTTTATTTTTTGATTTTATTTTATTTTTTAATCCATTTTTTTACTATTTTTTGATTTTATTTTTTAAAAGGAAAAAATAAAATAAAATAAAATTATTTATGCCATTAGTATTTCTGAAAGAAGAAAAAAAATAAAATAATTAAAAATAATCCTTTAAAAAATCTTTGTAAATAATGTTTTCAAAATAATAAAAAAATAAAAAAATCGAGAGGTTTATTTTTTTTAGGGAATAAAAATTAATAAATCTGATAACGGAACCTCTTCAGAATAAGACACTAGTCTTCAAAAATACTCCTGAGGTAAGAAAATTATCCTAAATTACTACCAAACTATTGGGATAATTTTAGGGTTAATTTTCAATATTAAGTTATTTGGTAAATCATAAAAATGATTGAGGCTTGGATAATTTGAAATCAAAATTGATACTATCTTTGGATGGGTGTTATGGAGTGTTATAACATTTTTCATGCGTAATCGACTCCTGAACCTAATATCTATTTTACAGATTAAATTTAATCAGGTGACCAATCACACCTAACAAAAAAAAAATTGGTGGCAATTCCTTTTCATCCATGTCTAGCAATAGGTCTACGGATCTATACGTTATGACAGTTTGATGACTCTACTGGAGACAATGAAAGTCAAGCCAGTAAATGATTTTTTATTATCCAGGCCTTACTTAATAAATTTATCCTTTTTCATTGCTTATATCTTCTTTATTATTTATTTTCATTGCGTATACTTACCTAATTGTTTATTTTGTCTGTCTTTTTATTCATTACTTATATTTGCTTAAATATCTACTTATTATATATATCTATCATTCATTTGCATATGCATAACATAAGCCCTCTACTTGAGCTCTACCTTTAGGATGGAGTGAAGTACCTATGCCCTTGTGAGATTTCATGTCTCCACATGGGCCTGCAAAACACTTCCACTCAGATTGAACCCTTTTCATTTGTAGCCTATGATGGGTAAAAATTGGGATGTCTTACTAGTCTGTAATGGACTATGATGTACGGAACAATTTGGAAACCTTTTAAAAATAACTCAAACCACATATAGTTAACTTTAGAAGTCCAACCATAGATAGAACCTTATTTTTTCACCCTTTGCAAATAATCCAAAATTCTAGGTCATGTTGTTATCTTAATTGCTATGTGATGTTTACTCTATGTTTTATTGAAGTGACTAACTAATTTTTTTGTCTTCTTTTATTTCTTTCCCTTTTGTACACATTCATGAACATGTTTATAGATTGCATAGTATTTTTTCCTCGAAGCTATTTCAATAAAAACCCTCATAGATTCTACAAAACGTCAGGTTTACGCCTCATCTATACTGTTCAAATGTGACTCTCTCATAGAGGTGAAGATAGAATAAAAAAAAAGCAGCAAAAAGAAAGAGATTGTTTATCACTAGGTTATGTCTCATCACTATCAAAAGAAGTCCGCCTATTCCTCAAATATAATGATTTGAAAAGCTTATCAGACATATGGAATGGTATGACCCCTTCAAGGTAAGAGGCTTTTTGTGAGAAGTTTGGGCATATTGTATATCTATTATCAATGGAGGTTGATTACTCACTTATCAAGGTGATGGTACAATTTTAGGATCTTTCCTACCAATATTTCATCTTTAATGAGGTTAATTTAGTACCAACAATAGAGGAGTACTAAACTCTAGTGGGTATGTATCTATTGTATCCAAATAGAATATATATGAAGAAATACAAATCAGGAAGTCACAAGAAGCTGGGTTAGATCCTAGGAGTGGAAAAAGAGGCCATAGATTCATACATCCAAGAGAAAAAAAATCACAAAGGTATTCCATGAGAGGTGCTTCGAGATTTCATTGTCAAGCATCCTGATGATGATTAGAGAATGAATGTATTTGCTCTTGCCATATATGGGTTGGTAATTTTCCCCAAGGTTTTAGGCCACATTGAGATAGAAATGGTGGATTTATTTGAGCAAATCAAAAGAAGGTGTAATCTTTCACCAACTATCTTGGCAAAAACTATCAGATCTTTGAACTTTTATAGATGAAATGATAGAGCACGTTTCATGGGCTGCATACCTTTATTATATGTATGGATGAAAAGCCACTTTGAATGCAAGAAAAGTATTTTTATCAAACTTGATTTTTACACTTGGAGTCCGATTAGGGAGTTCTGTGAGAGCATTTGGCCAGAAGCAAAGACTCAGAAGGAGTGGAAATGTCTACTATAAGGGCTCACAGCTGCTCAGGTAAAATAGTTAGCTCCTTGGATGGATAGGGAATCTATGTTATATCGATATGGATATGAGACAAGAGTTCCATTTTTAGGTCTATGGGGGTCAATGAGCTATGCACCATTGATGGTAAGGAGATAGCATGAAGAGAACAATTTACTCCTATGACTTATAAGCTCAACTAGTTTGACTGTTCATATGGGGATCTTGAAACTTTCTAGAAGATTGATAGCATGATTAAGGCCTAAAAAAAGCCCAAAAGAGTAAGCCCAAGGCCATTCACTGATAAAGTCACTTAGGGATATCTGATTTGGAGAAATAAGAAGGGTCAAAATATCACATTTATGCCTCCGGATCATCACTTGCAAGTGAGCCAAGAGTTAGACAATAAGCTTTCTGAGTTAGAACATGAAATGGAGAAGGAGGAACTGAAGCAAGAAATTTTGAAGCTGCAGGAAAAAAAGGACTAGTGGCAAAATAAAGCAAAAAAATTAGAAATCTAAGTCCATAGGATCTCTGAAGAATACAACAAGGCCCAAAAAGTTTTTAGAGAATGGGATGATGCCCATAAGGAGTTGAAAAAGCTACGATAGGAGCATAAAAGGTTGTCCATACAAGTACAAGCTAAAGAAATAAACAACACAAAGTTGGCTCATGAGAATAAAGAATTGAAGGAAAGTGTGCCTAAATGAAAAATGCTTTTATAGAGGTTGAGTAGGAGAATCAATGGCTTTCAGACTACATTTTGACTTTGATATCAAAGTTGAGTGAACAAAAAAATCATGTAAGAATCCTCATGAAAAGCCACAGAGAGTTATCCTATCAGGTGTGATGCGATAAAAGAGAAAGATTGGAAAGATAAAAATACATAGAGCACCTCACAGCTCAGATAGGCAAGACCATGATCAAAGTAGGTGAGATGGCAAAAAAGACTGAGGCACTGAGAACTTTAGTTAACCAATAGAGGATATCGACAAAAACTGTTAGACTTCATTGAAGAGGCTAAAGACCAGTATGAGCAAGTTAGGTGTTTCTATAGAGGAACAATATTAGATTTGATGTAAAATAGACTTTTGTGGAATAAATAAAAGTTTTCTTTTGTTGAATTTCTTTTAATGGGCAAATATTTTCTTTTCTTTTCTCTTTTTTTCTTTTTTGTCATTTCCATGCATTTGCATCACATTCATTCATTCATTATCATAACATTATCATTGAATTCTTAATTATGATACTAAGGTGCAAGAATAGCTACACATCTATACAATACTCGGGCTAGAACCAAAATGATGGAATAGGATAATGTAAGTCACCTTGAAAAGATAGAAAAAGCTTAAAAGGCATTGAAAAAGAAATTAAGCAGGGTTTTAAAAGCCCTGAAAAAGGTAAATAGAGGAAAAGAAATAAGGAGGATGCCTCACTGGAAGCTACTGAATCAGTATATCCTTCAAGTTTTGATCCACAACAAACTCAAACTACCCTAATATTCCAACCTCAACAGGTAACTTTTTCAAAATACAAATACCCGGGAATGACTTATGCACCCAGTCATGAGAACATTCAAAGTTATGACAATCCTGTTTATGCTAAAAAGATAGCTGAACCCATTCAGCTCCCTATGGCAGATGAAGTGAAGGAGAAAGAAAGCTATAAACAGTTGTCTTTAGAGAGTTCTAAAACTGATCAAGTAATGAATAGGTTGGAAGAAAGATTACGAGCTGTAAAGGGCATTGATTTTTATAGATCCATGGATATAATGGCACTTTTTCTAGTATCAGACGTGGTGATGCCACCCAAGTTTAAAGTATAAAAGTTTGAGAAGTATGACAGTTCTAAGTGTCTTATTAGACATATCATCATGTACTATTACAAAAGAGCAGCACATGCTAGTAATGAGAAGCTGCTTATGTATGTATTTCAAGATAGCTTAATTGGATCCACAGTAAGGTGGCATGTCCAATTAGATGGGACTCGCATAAAGGTATGAAAGGTTTTGATCAGGTCTTCCATTAATCAGTATTGCCATATCATTAACATGGCTCTTGACCATCTTTTCCTGTAAGCAATAGAAAAGAAGACATTTGAATCCTTCAAGCAATATGCTCAAAGGTGGTGGGATGTAGCTGTCTAAGTACAACCTCCTTTAACAGAGAAAAAAATTATTGTATTGTTTGTGAGCACTCTAAAGTCGCCCTATTATAAGAGGATGATAAAAAATGTGACTAAAAATTTTGCTGATATGGTAATTTTGAGAGAGATCATATAAAATACCATAAAAAATGGTAAGTTTGAAAGATGTGAGTCTTTCAAAAAACCACCCAAAAAAAAAGAGAGTGAAACTCAAGCTGTGAGTCTTGAAAGGTAGCAATTCAAAACTATTCTCGACCTACTTACCCTATATACCACCACATGGTAAACCATACTTCTGTATCTTCTTACCAACCAATTGCTCGACCATCTTACCCATCTTCACCAAGGTCTCATGCTCATTCAGTCAACACTACCAGTAATACCAAAAAACCACAAACCAGGGAAAGACCCAATTTTGATCCTATACTCATAAGCTATATGAAACTATATCAAAAACTCCACAAGGACCACCTAATTGCTCCTATCCCTACTAAATAGTTTGAACCTCCTTATCCTAAATGGTATGATTTCAATGCTTATTGTGACTATCATTTTTGGAGTAATGGGACATTCTACTAAAAATTATGTCCCTTTCAAGCATAGGGTACAAAGTCTGATTAAAAAAAGATTGATAAGCTTTGACACTAGTAGGAATTCAGCACCCAATGTCAGTAGGAATCCCTTGCCCAGTCACATAGTCAATACTTTGGATGTAGGTGGAAAACATATGAAAAAAAGAGTATAGGAGCTTAAAATGCCATTTAGCCAGTTGTATGATGCCCTATATGAAGCAGGACTAGTACAGCCAGTAACTTCATGCTCTTACATGGGAAGACATGTCCCTAATTAAAGGTGTAAGTATTACAATAGAGCTCTAGGGCATTCTATTGAAAAATGTCAATAATTTCACCAAGAAGTGCAAAAATTAATAGACTCTTACCATATAGAGGTACATAAAAAGTCAGAAGCCTCTAAAAACATTAGGGTGACCATGACAGACAAGTGGGTACCAAAACCTATCACCATACGTTGCAAGGAGAAGCCACAATCTGGTGGGAATAAGTTTGTTCCCAAATCAGTAGCTCTTAAAATTTCATGCCCATTTTCTTATAAAGATGACAAGGTAATTTCTTGGAAGTATAAGAGTGAGGTGATAACTTAAGGGCAGCAAAAAGATATGCCAAAATCTGAAATTACCAATATAACAGATGTGGGAGGCATAACTAGAAGTGAAAAATGTTACACTCTAACAACTTTGGAAAAAGAAAAAGAGAAGCAGATTAAACTAGAGACTTCAAAAAAAGATACTTTGTCTCTGGATTTAGTAAGGCTGCTTGAACAAGAAGATAAATTCATTGAGCCTCATTAAAAAATTATTGAATTGATCAATTTGGGTGATTCTAACAATAAAAAAGAGGTCAAGATTGGCATTTCACTCCCAGTTGTTGATCAGCAACGGTTAAATGATTTGCTCCAAGAGTTTATGGATGTATTTGCCTAGTCCTACCAAGATGTGTATGGATTTAACACTAAAATAGTAGAGCATAGGCTACCATTAAAGCCAGAATGTAAATCGGTGTAGCAAAAACTAAGAAGAATGAAATCAAAGATGCTGTTGAAATTCAAAGAGAAAGTTAAAAAAAATTTGATACAGGCTTCTTGCAAGTAGTCAAGTGTCTTGAATGGGTGGTTAATATAGTATCTGTCCCTAAAAAAGATAAAAAAAGTACAAATGTGTGTAGACTACAGAGATATGAATAGAGCTAGCCTTAAAGATAATTTTTCTCTACCTCACATTGATACCTTAGTGGATAATACAGCCTGACATTCAGTATTCTCTTTCATGGATGGATTTTTTAGCTATAATCAAATAATAATAGCCCTAGATGACATGAAAAAGATCACTTTTATTATCATGTGAGGAACCCTCTACTACAAAGTTATGCCTTTCGGATTAAAGAATGGTAGGGCAACTTATCAAAGAGCTATGATAACCATCTTCCATGATATAATGCACTAAAAGATTGAAGTATATGTGGATGACATGATTACCAAGTCTTGAAAAAGAGAGGACTATGTGGTTAACCTCAAAAAATTATTTAAGAGGTTGAGAAAGTTTCAGCTCAAACTGAATCTAGCTAAATGTACATTCAGAGCTAAGTCGAAGAAGTTATTAAGATTTATAGTCAGTGAAAAATAGATAGAAGTGGATCCGACAAAATCTGATCTATCTAGAATTTATCTCCACCAAACATACAAAATGAGGTTTGAGATTTCTTAGGCAGATTGAATTATATATCCCGATTCATTTCTCAACTCACTCTCAAATGTGACCCTATTTTCAAACTCCTTCGGAAGAATAATCATGGGGAATGTAATGAATAATACCAAGAAGCCTTTAATAAAATTAAGCAGTACTTATCAAACCATCAAACACTAGCACCCTCTGTTCTGGGAAAACCATTGATTTTATACGTAATGGTACATGAGGGCTCAATAGGATGTGTGCTGGGCTAATAAGATGAATCTAACAAGAAAAAAAAAGCTATTTATTACTTGAGGAAGAAATTCATAGAGTATGAGTCCAAGTATTCATCCCTAGAGAAAATGTGTTGTGTTTTGGCTTGGATAGCTAAAAGACTCAAGTAGTACTTGCTTTACCATACAACTTGGCTCATAGCTAAAATGAATCCCATCAAATACATCTTTGAGAAGCCTTCACTATCAGGAAGAATCGTAAGATGGCAAGTGATGCTCTCGAAATATGACATAGTATATGTGAACCAAAAAGCAATCAAAAGAAGTATCATCGTTAAATTCTTGACAGATAGGGCCACTGATGATTATGAGCCCATATAGCTTAATTTTTCAGATGAAAAACTGATGGCCATTTCAGAGTTAGAAGAAAATGAAGATGATGAAGAGATATGAAGGATGCATTTTGATAGGGCCGTTAATGCCATGAGACATGAGATTGGAACGATTTTAATATCTCTAATAGAACATTATTACCCTGTTATGGTAAGATTGAATTTCAACTACACCAATAATGTAGCTGAATATGAGGCTTGTGTTATAGGATTGCATGCTGCTTTGGACAGAAAATTGAAACATTAAAGATGTTTGAGGATTCAACTTTAGTCATTTATCAACTAAAAGGTGAATGGGAAATAAGGGATTCAAAGCTTATTCTTTATCATAAGTACATCTTAGAGCTATGTAAACAATTCAAAGCAATCTAGTTTGAACACTTACCTTGTGAAAAAAATCAGATTGCAAATGCCTTGGCTATCTTGCTGTAATGGTATAGATTGGTGATACTATTAAAATTCAACCTATCAAATTAGATATCAAAGACATGCCAGCACATTATGCCAACTTGGAAGAAGATGAGGATGGTCGCCCTTGGTACCATGATATTATGCGATGTCTAAGGAATCAACAATACCTGGATCTAGCGATAAAAAATGACAAGAGAGTCTTACGAAGATTAGCTATGGAATTCTTTTTAGATAGAGAAATTTTATATAAAAAAGGCAAAGACCAAGTGTTATTACACTGTGTAGTGCCTCTGAAGCTATAAAGATTATTGAGAAAGTTCACAACGGTGTATATGGAGCACATGCAAATGGACATATAATGGCAAGACAAATCATGCGAGCTGGATATTATTGGATGACAATGGAAAAAAATTGCATTGATTATGCTCAAAAATATCACAAATGCCATATTTATGCTAATAAGATCTATGCTCCACCCAGTGCTTTACATGTTATAACACCACCTTGGCCATTTTTTATGTGGGGAATGGATGTCATTGGTCCCATCACACAAAGGCCTTAAATAGGAATAGATTCATTTTGTGATGATTGATTACTTCACTAAATGGGTTGAAGTTGCCTCTTTCATAACTGTGACTAGATCAGTGGTCTATAAATTCATCACAAGATAAACAATTTACAGATATGAGCTCTTAGAAAGAATCATCTCAAACAATGTCAAGAATTTGAATAGCAAAATGATGCAAGAAGTATGTGTTCAGTTCAAGATCAAACACCACAATTTAGCTCCATATCACCTAAAAATGAATAGGGCAATAGAAGCTACAAATAAAATATCAAAGGAATTCTAGAGAAGATGATTGAAACATACAAAGATTGGCACAAGAAGTTGGCTTTTGCTCAACATGTGTATCAAACTTTCGTACATTCCTCTATTAGGGTAATTTTTTTCCTTAGTTTATAGAATGGAAGTCGTATTGCCAGTAGAAGTAAAAATCCCATTGCTAAGAGTCTTAAAGAAAGTGAGATTAAAAGAAGCTGATTGGATTCAAAAATGCTATGAGCAATTGAACTTTATTAAGGATAAGAGATTGACGGCACTGTGCCATAGCCAATTATACCAAAAGAGAATAATGAGAGCTCATGACAAAATGGTCAAGCCTCGTCAGTTTCGAGAGGGAAGGTTGGTACTGAAAAGAATTCTTCTAAGTCAGCATGATGATAGAGGGAAATGGACCCCGAATTGAGAATGACATATCTTGTGAAAAGAGCCTTTTCGGGGGGAGCTTTAATTTTGTCAAAAATGGATAGAGATGAACTTTCTAGTCCTATTAATTTTGATACGGTGAAGAAGTACTTTGCTTGATTTCAAAAAAAAAAGAAAAGAAAAGAAGAGTTCAAGTTGAAAACCCGAAGGGGTAGCTTGAACCAAAAAGAAAACAAAAACAAAAAAAAAATGAAAAAAGGGTCAAGTTGAAAACTTAAAAGAATGGCTTAGATCTAAATAAAAAGGTTCGAATTGAAAACCTTGAAAGGCAATGTAAATTGAATTTGGGTTAATAGAATATGACATCACTTGGAAGCAAGCCAGGAATAGTGAATTTCAAAAAGCTTTGAAGTGTTAGGGCATCGTATCTTGATTGAGTTTTTGAAAGAGGTTCAAGATTTGTTGTCATGGTTATCTAATAATTTGTTTTGGGGCATTACTACCCCAAATAACCAATCCTGAATACTCTTTTTTTTTTTTTATCTTTATACCATCATTTATAATTTATTGCTTATCTAAATAAATGAAAACCGACTTATTGTTCTCTCTTAGTTTTATACATTTCCAATATATTTATCCTTTTTCTTTATACCTTGCCATGAATGAAAGAAAGGCATAATTTGTATCCCCCACTTTGAAATTGAGACAATGGTTAATAATTGAATGAAGTCATAAGAAATTGTGATTACTTTGAAGGATTAAAGAAGACAAAGACTAAAGATGAGCTCCTTCCAAATAAGAGCAAAATAGTTTCCATAGCCCTATTGGGGATAAAGATAAATATTCTGGCTAATGAAAAATGGTTTCTTTGTCAAAGACATGCATTTAGGATGGTTTCTTCACTAAAATGTGTAGTGAAGATAAATATTTAGAGTAAAGAAGGATGGTTTCTTTGCTAAGGAGGTGCAAAAATAAAAATACAGAGCCTTAGAACCATAATTGATGTTTCATTTACATTCTAGATAGGACATGCGCTTATTTAATCCTAGCATATTTTGAATCATTTGTTATGATTCGTGGTTTCATCCCGATCATTTATTTCTGACCTCGACTCGATCCTGGTCATTTTATTTTGATTCGTGGTTTTATCAAGGTCATATGATTCGTGATTTCATCTCGATCATTTATTTTCGACCTCAACTTAGTCCTAGTCGCTTTATTTTGACTGTGGCTTCGTCTCAGTCACATGATTCATGGTTTCATTATGATCATTTATTTCTAACCTCAACTTGATCCTAGTCACTTTATTTTGACTCGTGGTTTCATGCCGGTCACATGATTCGTGATTTTGTCTCGATTATTTATTTTTGACCTTAACTCGATCTTAGTCGCTTTATTTTGATTCGTGGTTTCGTCTCGGTCTCATGATTCATGGTTTCATCTTGACCATTTATTTTCGACCTTGACTCGATCTTAGTCACTTTATTTTGACTTGTGGTTTCATCCTGGTCCCTTGATCTTGGCTCAGTCCATATTTTGTCCTGATCATTTATTTTTGACATCGATCGATCTTGGTCACTTCATCTTGATTCGTGATTTCATCCCGATCATGTAATTTTAGTGCGGTCTAGGTTATTTTTCAGATTTATAGATCATTCCTGAATTGACTCGAATAAAGTGGGTGTCTAGGTCTTTGCAACATCTCTGTTTGATAAAGATATGCAAAGAGGGGTAGCTGCGGACACCCATTTGTTTTCGGGCCCGATTAGGCCTAATCAATGTCTGGGCCTGATTAAGCCCATTGACATCTAGGTCTGATTAGGTCCATTGACATCCAGGCCCGATTAGGCCCATTAGTGCTTAGGTCTGATTAAATAATTTTTTAATTGTTATTATTATAGTACATTAGTATTATCTTATCATATTATTATTATTATTATTATTATTATTATTATTATTATTATTATTATTATTATTATTATTATTATTATTATCATCATCATCATTATTATCATCATCATCATCATCATCATCATCATCATCATCATTATTATTATTATTATTATTCATTTTTTGTTCTTTGTTGCTTTCCTTTTCTGTTCCAATACACACGTGCACAAAGGATGGATTTGCGATTAGAATCCCTTGGTCAAACACATAATCAAATTGCTGAAATTTTAGACCAAAAATCATGCTAGATAGAATTCAATCCCAAGATTCAAGCTTGAGATTGATTCTGTCCATTTCTTTAAGTTGATCCTAGGATTGCCTATAAATTGGATAGATTCTAATACTATGAAACACATAGAAATTTTTTGAAAAAAGAGTTTGGAGGAATTTTGGTAGTAAGGGTTTCTAGGATTTGGAAGTTGGGATTCAGGGTTTAATTCATAGTTCTGGCGTGATTTTGGGTTTCAAAAGGTGAATTTGAGGTTGCAGAGGGTTCGAGGAAGGTTTAGAGCTATCTGGGAATTTTTCTAGATTGTTTTGGATTTTTTTGGGGTTTTTTAAAGAATTTTAAATTTTTCGATGGTATTTTTCAGTGAAAGTTGAAGTTTTCGACGAGATTCTGGCAAGATTTCCAGAATCTGGTGTGTTTTTCAAAAACTGATAGGTTTTTCAGCTTTTGATTGAATTTTTTGATGACATCCCTAAAAGTCGGTGAGATTTTTAGTTTTCAATTGAGTTTGCTGATTGGTTTTCTAAAGAGAAGGCATAGGAAAAATTGGCTGAAAAGAGATGGCAAGAGGCCTTGAAGTAGAAAGACGTTGGGCTTGGCTTATATACCGCCTCTACCCAATGTCGTTTCGATCACTTAGGATCCGCATGAACCCGACTCAAGATCAGCGTGCTGACCTTGGTATCGACCCGACCCAATTGCAGGTTTTTTCTTTTTTCTTTTATTTTTATTTTTTGATTTGATTTTATTTTTTTAATCCATTTTTTTACCTTTTTTGTTTTATTTTTTTAAAGGGGAAAAAAAAGAGAATTATTTTTAAAAAAATCCTTCAAAATAAATCTTTGTAAATAATGTTTTCAAAATAATAAAAAATAAAAAAAATTGAAAGGTTCATTATTTTCTTTAGGGAATAAAAATTAATAAATCTGACGACAGAGCTTATTCAGAGTGGGACACTATTCATAAATACTCATAAGGTGAGAAAATTATCCTAAATTGCTATCAAACTATTGAGACGATTTTAGGGTTAATTTTCAATATTAAGTTATTTGGTAAATCATAAAAATGATCGAGGCTTGGATAATTTAAAATTAAAACTGATACCATCCTTGAATGGGCGTTATAGGGGTGCTACAACCTTTCCATGCGTAACCGACTCCCAAATCTAACATCTATTTTACAGATTAGATTCAATTAGGTGACCAATCACACCTAACCAAAAAAGATTGGTGGCAACTCCTTTTCTTCCATCTTTAGCGGTAGGTCTACAGATTTATATGTCATGATAGGTAGCTGTGGCATTAACATCAAATAAGAGAGCCTTTACCTCTTTGATAGCCTCTATTTCCTTGACTCCCTTAGCCCTTATGACCTCAACCTTAGCCCCTTTCTCCTCTACTTTGGGCCATATCTCCTTTACCTTTTCTTCTTCCACCCCCACCTCAACCACCACAGTTTATAGCCAATACCTTAAAACCTTTGCATCACTAGCACTCTTAATGACAATCCTTCTTTTTAGTGTCATTTTTCTCATACAAACCAACAAATGACATGAAAAATATCAATCAAAAAGTTGCTTACCACAGAAAATTTTCCAATAACATAGAAAGACAATCAATGGCATAATGGCACTCAAACAACAAAGTCCATTCTTAACAGCAAATTGTAGAAGTGAGTTTGAAATTTTGAAAATTTTTTAACTTTCCTATTTATACCTACCCAAACAACATGAGTAAAATGGTAACAATTGGGACCATTTCAACATTGAACAACACCAGTGAAATGATATCAATTTGGAACATTTCAACCGATTACAAAATGGTCCAAATTAATCCCCTTTAAATCCAACCTTTTGGTTGCCCAATTTTTTAAAAAAGACATACCCATTCCCTCTTAAAAAATCGATTCAATTTAAAATTTAAACACATTAATTACATCTAACCACTCTTAAACTCCATTACACCACATGTCTTAAAAAGCTGTAACATTCAAAAACATAGGTGTGTGGCCTAGACTACCTCATCAAATGTGCTACACCTATGCGTGTTCATTCTAGTCAATTAGTATTTCACATCAAAATTTTCCTAAGTCCTCACCTATTGTTGTGCCTTGACAAAGCACACAACTTGCCAAAACAACACTTTTCACCTTATAACGGCACGTCATCAACACAACTTGTCAAAGAAGTACCCCTCACCTTGCAAAGACATGTCATCAACACAGCTTGCCAAAAGAGCACCTCTTGCCATGCTGGAACTTCCCACCAATATAGCTCGCTAACTTAAGATTGCCTTCCTACCAAGCACATTTTCTAAAGTCTTTTTAACAATTTAAAGACAGTCACTTTATAATCCTCCTTAGACCTAGGGGCCAATTTTTGAAGGAAATTATGCATCATTTTATAGAGTTAAAGTAGCAAAATTTTAAAAATTTTAATTCTCTAATGCCAAGATTAATCAAGAAAATTATAAAAACAACATATATATACAAGCATGCATAGTTTTGGCTAAAAGTGTTACCTTGAATGCCGAAAAATTTTTGGTTCAATTTGTTGACCTTTTAAATAGATTCCAAGCCAAAAACAGCTGTCTAAGTGTTTAGCCCCTAATAGTCATCCAAATGAACTCTTGTGAAAAAACCTTCTCTAAATTTTGGTAGAATTCAAAACTATACTCTAGCTAGTAAGTATTTGCAAGACCCCTTGTATTTTCTTAAGTGAAACTTTTTTCTCTTAGTTTTTCTTGTTTCTTCTCTAGATACTTAGTTATAAGACGGGGTTGCTTGATGTTCCATTTATAAGGGAAACATTCGGCCACAATAGGTTTAATGTTTGGAATGCAAACTTTCACAATTAACCTTATACTAGCCGAATGTACCAAATAAAAAAAACTCTTTATCTTGTTTTTATTTCCTTTAGTTTTGGTCATACCAAAATTAAATTAAGTCCAATTTAATTTATCCCAATTTTAATATTTTACAATCATCCTATTGTGTGTGACCCATTAGGTTTTTTAGCATATTGGCAATAAACACAAGCATCGTAAGCATTAGTATTTAGATATGGATGAGATATGGATGAAACAAACTTTTTTTCTTCATAACCAATTCTCCAACTAGCCAATCTTATGTTTGTAGATCATGATCAACATTAGCTTCATTGCCATCACCCCCAATTGCTAAAAAAAAGTTAATATGACTTGACGACCAGTCCGTGAATGGTCTTAGTGTATAATTAATATCCTTTCATCACATAGTATCTAAGTTTGAACATTGAGTATGGTTTAGTATCTACTCAATCTTGTTTAACTATGTTAACTCTTGTCTTTGATATTAACTCACAAATGAGCTTTGAAAAAATTCTAAGATACTTTTAAAATTATTTCACTATAACCAAAGATTTTTAAACTTAATTCAATCAAAACTAATTAAGATACTTTCTTGATCACATAAGGTAATTAATCATATCTTGATTACTTCATGCATCTTCATATGCCTCATGTTATTCCTAACAATACTTAACTAGAGTATTCTTGGTTAGAACATAAATAAAGTCAAAGTATAACATTTATCATATAAGATCATAAATAATCTCAAGTCAAAGGATCACTTATATAACTATTACATGAGAAAGTAGTGATAAACACTATGTAAGCTGCCATATAGTATTCTCATATCGGGTCTTATTCAACGAACTTATTCTTATAACAAGCACCCACATATTAGGTTAAATTTTTTCAAACTTCAACCTATAAGATTGATTCTTTGCTTCTTAAGCAAGAGCACAAACATGTGCTAGTCTCAACAACTTTTGTCAATGTCCTCTTATTGATAAAGCATAAACTAAGAATAATTTTTGAACATATAGCTTTCATGCAACGATGATCTCATAATTGCAATCTCATTATAATTCCCTTACAAAGCTTTATTTATTATAAATACTTTATCATATAAGCATCAACATTAAAATATATGTACATAAGCTCAATGATAAAGAAATAAGACCTTTATAAGATATCGAATATCAAAGTATTACAAATATGATAGTGTCTTAGCCAAAATATGATTTAACTTGAAGGGCAAATACCAATAATTTTTCACTTGCACTAAAGCCAATCAATCATGAATCTAATACCATATTTGATTGCATGTTTATCATATTTCTACTATGACATTGCTTTAGTAAGAAGATCAATAATGTTATCCTCAATAGGTACTCGTTCAATTTTAACATCACCTCTTAAAACAAAGTTTCTAATAAGATGATATTACCTCAATACATATTTACATATTTGATCAGACCTTGGTTTTTTAGCTTGAACGGTAGCTCCATTGTTGTCACAATAAATTGTTATTGGATAAAAAATGCTAGGACTTGATCCAAATAACCTCTTTTGCAGCCTCAAATATAGAGATGTATTTGGCTTCAATTGTAGAATTTGTATTGTACTTTACTTGAAACTTTTCCAACTCACTATTCCACCATTCAAATTAAAAACATAGCCACTTCAAAAGTTGTTATCATCCTTGTCAGATTGAAACCTTGCATCATAATAGCCCTTAACAAGTAGGTCGGCTCTATTATATATATGAAATACATCCTTAATTCTTCTTAAGTACTTAAGGATTATTTTTTCAGCCTTTCAGTGATATTCACCTAGATTTGCTTGATATCTACTTGCTATGCTTAAAGCATACGAGATAACAGTTTTTGTGCATAGTATTGCATACATAATGGATCCAATTACCGAAACATATGGAACCTATTTCATGCTATCTTTCTCAATTTGTGTCTTAAGACACATTTTTGAAAAGATTTATGCCATGCAACAATGGCAAGAATCTTCTTTTAGATTTTTCTATGCTAAACTTTTTTAACACTTTGTCTATATATTTGGATTGTAAGAGAATAAGCAACCTTTTTTATCTATCTCTATAAATTCTTATTCCCAATATATATGTTGCTTCTCTTAAATCTTTCATGGAGAACTTCTTTGATAACCAAATCTTGGTAGATTCTAGCATGCTTATCATTTCCTATAAGCAATATGTCATCCACATATAGCACTATGAAAACAATTGCACTCTCACTTGTATTCTTGTATACACAACATTCATGTAATTCTTTTATGAATCTAAATTTTATAATTGCTTCATCAAAATGTATATTCTAACTCCTTAATGCTTGTTTAAGTCTATAGATAGACCTTTGAAGCTTACACACCATGTCAACAATTTTTTTCGATTCCAAACCTTCGGGTTGTGTCGTGTACACATCCTCTTGTAAATTTCCATTAAGGAATACTATTTTGACATCCATTTTCCATATCTCATAGTCGTGGTATGCAACAATCGCAAGCAAAATGCTAATAGATTTTAACATGGCAATTGGTGAAAAAGTTTCATCAAAATCAACTTCTTGTTTTTTATTGCAACTCGTTTGACTTTGTACATTTGTACAATGCCATCCATGTTGGTTTTTTTCGTGAAAACCCACTTGCACCTTATGGGTTTTGTCCTTTTGTGCAATTCAACCGAAGTCCATACTTGGTTTACATACATGGATTCTGTTTCAGACTTCATGGCTTCATGTTATTTCTTAGAATCAATGTCCAAAATTGCTTTTTGATAAGTAGTAAAACCATCATCTATGATCAACTCATCCTTGCCCATAAAAAACTATATCTCTTAAAAGTGTGGTAAGTTTTACTTGACCTATGAAGTTTTTATGTACTTTGAGTTTTCAGTTGTGTATTTGATGCCCTAGCCATTAGCTTAAGTTCCATTCACATGTCAAATTGTGTTTCTTGAACTTCATCAAGTTTTATTTTACTCCTACTGTTCTCTTCAAGGATAAACTATTTTTTGCAAAAGACATCATGTATAAAGGCAAACACATTTTATTGCTCAAAGTTATAGAAATAATATCCAATAGTCTCTTTTGGATATCCAAAAAATTTACACTTAACCAATCTAGCTCCAAGCTTTTTGACTTGTGCATGTTTTACATAAGCATCATATCCTTAAATTTTTCTGTGTGACAAGTTAGGTCTTTTACCTTTCCACATCTTATATGATGTTTTGTCAACGGATTTAGATGGAACTATATTTAAAAGATAAGCGGTTGTTTCAAGTACATAATCCCAAAAGGATATGAGAAGATTTGAATTACTCATCATAGATCGAATCATGTCAACAAGGTTCTATTTCTCTTCTCAAAAACTTCATTATGTTGCAGTGTTCCAGGTGGAGTCCATTGTGAGAAAATCTCATTCTCTTTTAAATAACCTAGAAATTTATGGCTTAAGTATTCACCACCTCAATCAATCTAAGTGTCATGATACTTTTATCAAAAATTTTTTCAACCTCCATTCTAAATTCTTTGAACTTTTCAAAGGATTCAAACTTGTGTTTCATTAAATACACAACCATATCTTGTATGATCATTAATGAATGTAATGAAATGTAATGAAATAGGAGTATCTTTCTATACCATTTATGTTCATTGGGCCACATACATCCTTATGTATTAGTCCAAGAACCACACTAGCTTTTTCTCCTTTTCCAATAAAATGTGATTTGGTAATCTTTGCAAGCAAACATAATTCACAAGTTCCATATGATTTATAATAAAAAAGATTAAAGTATCCTTGTTTATGTACCTTTGTGATTCTTGTTTCATTGATGTGACCAAGCCTACAATGCCACAACTAAGATTGATTCAGTTTATCTAGTTTAGCTTTCTTGACATTTATATTAAGAACATCATTGTTTAATCTAAGAATGTATAAGCCATTATCATACATTCCCATGCCATAAAACACATCATTTAAAAAAAAAGAATAACAATTGGCTTTAATATTAAATGAGTATCCATCATTCATACTTAAATAAGAAACTAAAATGATGTTTTGAGTTATGATAGGAACATAATAACAATCTTTTAGTTCTAAAACTAAACCAAAAGGTAAAGGTAAATAATAAGTCCTCATGGCATAAGTAACAACACTTACGTCATTTCTAACATGCAAGGACACCTCTCCATTTTTTAGGTATCTACTCTTCTTTAGTCTCTATATGTCATTATATAAGTGAAAACCACATTCGGTATCCAATACCCAAAAAGATGTGTTAAGAAGAAATAGATTGATCTCAATCATAAACATACCTGAAGTAGAAGTTTCTTTAGACCTTTTCTCTTTCAAGCTTACCAAGTAAAGCTTACAATTCCTCTTCCAATAACCTTCCTTACCATAACGGTAATATGCACCTTTGTCATTCTTAATGTTGCTAGCAAGCTTGATAGCCTTGCTTATACCCCATTTCATATCAACTTTTCTTCTTTTTGGTTGAGCAAGCTTGATAACCTTGCTTGTACCCCATTTCATATAAACTTTTCTTCTTTTTGGTTGACTTATTTTTAGCCTTGGATAAAGAAACTAGAAGAGCCTCATGCTTTTGATTCTTAATGAACTTTTTAGTAGTATCAAGCATATTCATTAATTGTGGTAATGTTACTTCTATCTAATGCATATTAAAGTTCAATACAATTTGTGAAAAACTACTCAAAAGAGATGACAAGATCGAGTCATTACTTAACTCATGATCCATCACAAATCCTAATTGTCCAAGTTTCTCAATCCAGTTGATCATCTCAAAACAATGCACTTTGATCAAAGTAAAAAATGACTATTGGAGCATCCATATTCTCATATTGCCTTTACAACTCAAAGGTCATGCTAACCACCATGATACATATGAATTGATCAGTATGTTCTTTATGGGTTTCATAAATCCTCTACACTATATCGTTAGCACTAGCATCTAGTTCCAATGAAATCAGTTCATCAAGAATATAAAGTATTTTCTCTTGTCTTAGGACAAGCTTCAGATTGCAGTAGCAATCATTGAAGTTAGCCTTGTGAGCTTGTTAACATCAAGTATGCTATGAAGCAACAAGTTATTACTCATTTGTAACCTAAAAAATTGAACAACTATTAGTCATATTATTCAATACCAATATAGATAAGGTCCAAATCTATATATTGCTTGCTTTCACTATTTTAATCAAATCAATAGCCCTTACTATCAAATCAAAAAAATCATATTTTTTTAGTAGGTTAGGATCCTATTTAGTTTATCATAACCTTAAGGTTTTCCTCAACAAGTCATGATAAGAAAATTTGGTAGATAACTTGCTTATCAATCACAAACCCATGTGAGTCATAGATTAATTAGGTGACAACTCCTTGTCTAATTAAATCTTACGTGATTCACCCAATCATTGTCTCTATCATTATATGATCAAGTTTTTCACATCTGGATAATACAATGATAGTTAAGTAAGACCCATTAACCATAACACAACCTTGTTTTGAATAATAAGTGCCTTGAGTTTTGTCTCAACCAACCCCACTAGTAGAAAGTTCAGTTGTTTATATTAATAGAAAGTATCAAGACTTAATATTTTTCATGAGAGATTTTTGATTCATCACAGGTCTTATTAAGCATGCATAAAAATTCATCATATATCCAATACATGTAATCTTATCATGCATCTCATAATTATACATGCTGTTTATCACATATAAATTCTAGCATGTATAACAATAAATCAATATAGCATACATGATATTTATCTTATAATTAACATGCATACTACAATAATCATCATGTTTAATTTAAATTCCTGATCTTGCACATCTATTCTTTGCATCAAAATCAATATCCTATTTCAATCATCAATCCAACTCAGTGTGATGCAAGGCAAAGACATGTTTAGCTAACATGGTCAAATACATCTAACTATTATCTTAAGAACATGTAATTTGCAATTATAATTTCCTAAAAAATTAAGGAATTATTATTTCACTTGAATTTTAATGTAAAATTTTTGACATCATCTAAATGATTTAGGAATGCCAATCAATTAAAATCAAGTCAAATTACATGCATTAAGATTTTCCTAGTCCAACTAGGTGTTGTAGTGAAATAGTTTCTTGCTAATTAGAAGTTCTAAACAATTTAGAAAGTCCAAATCAATTTAGATTTTATATGAAATCTTATTTCTCAAACCCAAACTATTTAAGAATCCAAATTCAACAAAAATAGCACTAATCTAAGGCTTGGCTGAAAACCATGCAAGAAAGAAAGCAAATTGTGGCTAGGGTACTTTTTATGGAAACTAGGTAGTTTTGGCCATCTTTTGCAATGCCACTCCTACTAGCCACTATCCAAGAGTTCTAAACTCTTTCCCATTCTTTCTTATGCCTTTGGTTATGATTCTTGAATCACAAGTAACAATTACTTTGACTTTTATAAAAACAATCCACTAAACCTAATAATCAATAAAGCAAATCTTGAAATCTTAGTGAACAAGTTTTCTAAGATTCCCAATATTGATTACCAAGAAGATATTCATTAAAATCTTAGCAAGTTTTTAAAGTCTCTTAACTTTGAAAAACACCAGCTGCATCAAGAAAACCAATTACCATAATCATATTAGGATAACCATGCATAATTTGCATATATAATACATGCCCAGCTGCCACTAGCAAATTTTTGGGCTGAACTTTGTCATCAACTTTTGAATAACCAAATCAACTTAAAAAATTGTAAATTTGTTACACAATGATCATCAATATGTCTATTTTCATGTGTTAAAATTCCATAGCCAAATAATGTCTCTAGAGTGAGAAAAAATTTTTGTAATATCACTACAGCAAAATTTTCCTAATATGGATAGATTGCAAACAAAAAATTCATTAAGCATGCAAACAATATCCATGAATCATAAAATCCAAACCTAATCATCTTAAGCTATCATGCTTTGATATTCTAAAGGAATCCAAACAAAAAAATATATGGAAAATTTTAATTTTTCCTCCTCTACATCACAATAACAGATTATAATCAAAACAGTTTTAATATCATGAATAACCAAACAAACTTCTAATTTGTATAATTTATATTGACAAGGCTTTAATAACACTTGAAGGGAATTACACATCATTATACAAAGCTAAAGCAGTAGGATTTTTCAAATTTTAATTCTCTAAAGTCAAGATCAATCAATAAGATTATACAAATAGCATATATATACAAGCATTCCAAGCCAAAAAGCTACCTAAGTGTGCAGCCTATAATGGTGATTCACATGAACTCTTATGACCTTCTCTAAGGTCTGATACAACTCAAAGCCATACTCATGTTGGTAATATTTGCAAGACCTCTTGTATTTTCATGAGTGAAACTTTTTTCTCTTAGTTTTTCTTGTTTCTTATCGAGATACTTAGTTACAAAAAATGAGGCTTAATGTTCCTTTTAAAAGGGAAGCACTTGGCACATTAGGTTTAATGCTTGGAATGCAAATTTTCATAGTTAACCCTAAGCTAGCCGAATGTACTAAACAAGAAAAACTATTTCTCTTGTTTTTATTTCCTCTATTTTTGGTCATACTAAGATCAAATTAAGTCTAACTTAATTTGTCCCAATTTTCATCTTTCACAATCATCCTATTGTGTGTGTGACCCATTTGGCTCTTTAGCATGTTGGTAATAAACATAAGCAATGTAAGTTGTAGTAGTTGGCTAAGGATGAAACAAACTTTTTGTCTCCATCACCAATTCTCCAATTAGCCAATCTTATATTTATAGATCATAATCAATGCTAGCTTCATTGCCATCACCCCTAATTGCTAAAAAAAAGTCAATATGGCTTAACAACCTATCCATAAATGGTCTTAGTGTATAATTAATATCCTTTAATCACATAGTATCTCTGTTTGAAAATGAATTATGGTTTAGTGTTTACTCAATCCTAATCAACCATGTTAAGTCTTGTCCTTGACATTAACTCACAAATAAGCTTTAAAATAATTCTAAACTCCTATTTCACTTTGGCTAAAGATTTCTCAATTAATTCAATCAAGACTAGCTGAGATACTCTCTTGATCACATAAGGTGATGAATCCCATCTTGATTATTTCATGCATCTACATATGCCTTATGTTATACCCAACAATACTTGACTTGAGCACTCTTAATTAGAATCATAAGTAAAGTAAGGTCAAAGTATAACATTTATCATATAAGATTATAAATAATCTCAAGTCAAAGGATCAGTTTTATAACTATCACATGATAATGTAGCTATAGACACTACATGAACTACAATATAGCATTTTCATATCAAGTCATTTTGAATGAGCTTGTTCTTGTAACAAGCACACATATGTTAGCTTAAATTTATCCAAACTTCAACCTATGAGATCGATTGCTTACTTCATTAGCAAGAGCATAACTAGTGCTAGTCTTAACAACTTTTGTCAACATCCTCTTATTGATAAAGTATTGAGTAGAAACAATTTTAAACATATAGCTTTTAGGCAATGATGATCTTATAATTGCAATCTCATTGTGATTCGCTTGCAATGCTTTATTTATAATCTGAAAACTTTATAATAGAAACATCAACATTAAAATATATGTATACAAGCTCAATAATAAATAAATAAGACTTTTATAAGATAAATAATATCAAAGTACTACAAATATGACAATATTTTAGCCAAAATATGATTTGGCTTGAAGGGCAAATACCAATAATTATTATATCTATTTACTTAATCAACAAGATTAATTCTCTTGGCCACCTAGCCACAACACACCCAACTGCCACATCACCACCAGTAAAGGTCGACATCGGATCCTTCACCATAGAACTAGTTTGCTCAACACCTCCACTGACATTCTATCAAGGCTTCACTTTAAAACTAAATACTTGACCTCCAACTTGTTTGGGACCATTAAATGCAACCCATGTTGCCTAAGATCATTTGACACAATTTGTAACCACCCACGTAAACCCTCATCGAGCTCTATATAGACTCACCATCAACTATTAATGGCTCAGGTAAGTGATCACCTTTTGTCTCATATATAAAGTAAAAAAAAAGTTCTAAATACATACGACTCAAGCATTCCCTCTTTTTAATGCCTTCTTTGTGCTCTTAACCTTCTACCTCACCAAACCTATAGACATTTGTTACTGACTTGAATATTGGAATGTGTCTTGAAAAACCAATTTTGGCTTCCTTTGATTGTGTTTTCTGACTGCAAGTCCAAATTCCCTCACCTTCAACCTCCAACCAACATTTTTTTCAACTAAACATCCAAAAGCATCATCAATAAAAAAATTTTACTCTTATTTGAAGCTAATTTGCAATGTCGTCAGTGCATTGAGCTATCAAATTTCTAAACTATATTAGATTAAAAAGTATACTCATATGATCTTCAATTTCATAGAGAGTTACTGACATTGCTCCTTTTATAGATTATTAATGTTGACTTATGTATTTCATCTTATAAATTTCATCTTATTGGTTTTAAAATTTAAATTCAAATTATCTTTAATTTAGTAATCTCAAATTTTAACTCGGACACCTATTCCAAGCATTTTAACCCCCCAAACATTATGAAAACCCCACTACATAAAATCAAATAAGTAAGTTTCAATTTTGATTTGGATAAAGAAATTAACACAATCATTAAATCATTGTAAAAATAATAATGAGGAGTGTTTATAGTAGTGCATATATTAAAAAAACAACATTAAAAGGGAGTGTCTATAATAGGGAATGTCTATAGTAGTGTATATATTTGAAAAACAATGATCCCCAAGTTTAGCAAATCTATAACATTATATTAAAGCAATCCTTGTGCTGTAATTTTAAAACAAATTGGCTTTGGGTTAAATTATGATTTGAAAGGTAATGATGGAAGCACAATGGTTTGTAAGGTTAATTATGGAAAGAGATTTGATATGGCTGAAAATGTCATTAAGGTTAGTTGAATTAATTTAAAAGAAGCTTTTGGAGGCTTTATGACTAAACATGAACAACATATCTTTGGTTTGAATCTAAAAAATGAGAAAGCAAAATGTGAAACCCTCATAACATGTTTTACTCTAGAGGTGACTATCTCTCTATTTTATCCTTGAATGGGACCTTTAAAGTATTTCTTTATATCCTACTTACTTTTTTTTTTTTAGAAATTTTTTGTTTAGATTATTCTTTTTGAAAATAAAAATAAAAGTTTCTCGATTAAAAAAGTTATGGGCAAAAAATTGGTAGCCTTTAAAAGTTTTGCAAAACAATTATAGATCACTCTATCACAACCATTTCAAAAAGACTAAATTTGCTTTCATTCCTTTTTTTTTAAATGAAACTCCTACCTAGGTAAAAAAAAGATAGAAGAATTATTTTTTTAAACATCCTCTTCTTAGCCAAAATTTCTCAAAACTCTCACGGTCAAAGTTTATTATTATTATTGTTGTCCACCATAGAGACATTTTTACTAACTTGAGTATTGGAATGTGTCCCAAAGAACCAATTTTGATGTCCCTTGATTGTGTTCTCTAACTACAAGTCCAAATTCTTTCACCTTCAACCTCCAACCAACTTTCTTCTAACTAAGCATCGAAAAACATCATCAACAAAAAACTTTTCCTCTTTTACTTAAAGTTAATTTGCAGTGTTGTTAGTGCATTTGAGCTATCAAATTTCTAAACTATATTAGATTAAGAGGTATGTTCATATGATCTTCAATTTTATAGTGAGTTGTTGCCATTGCTCCTTTTATAGATTATTAATGTTTAGTTATATATTTCATCTTATAAATTTCATCTTATCAATTTTAAAATTTAAATTTGAAACATCCATAATTTAGTAATCTCAAATTTTAACTTAGACACTTATTCCAATTGTTTTAACCCCCCAAACATTATGAAAATCCCACTACATAATAATAATAATAATAATAATAATAATAATGACGAAAGCAGAATTGTTTTTAAGGTTAATTATGCAAAAAGATTTGATATGTGGGACTGAAAAAGTCATATAGGTTAGTTGAATTATTTTAAAAGAAGCTTCTGAAGGCTTTATGACTAAACAAGAACAACATAGCTTTGGTTTGAATCTAAAAAATGAGAAAGCAGAATGTGAAACCCCTCCTAACATGTTTTACTCCAAAATGTGACTACCTCTCTAATTTATCCCCAAATGGGACCTTCAAAATATTTCTTTATATCCTACTTACTTTTTCATTTTTTTTAGAAATTTTTTGTTTGGATTGTTCTTTTTGAAAATAAAAAGAGAAGTTTCTTGATTAAGAAGCTTATAGGCAAAAAATTGGTAGCCCTTAAAACTCTTGCAAAGCAATTGTAAATCACTTTATCACAACCATTTTAAAAAGAGTAAATTTTCTTTCATTTCTTTTTTTTTTTTTACTAGTGAAACTCCTACCTAAGTAAAAAGAGATAGAGGAATTTTTGTTTTTATACGTCCTCCTATTAGCCAAAATTTTTCAAAACTCTCTTCACTAAAGTTTACTGTTATTGTTGCTGTCCACCATAAAAAATGTTAGCATCATCTTTGTTTCCAGCCTTTTAGGTAATCCCACCCTATTATTTTTCTTTTATTGGCCTATTATTTAGCTTGTGGTAATAGTATATAACCTTTGTTGTTTAATTTTATTGATCTTGGTGTTCTTACTCCCTCTCATGAGAAAGTTGTCGAATCTTAATTTTAGAAAGCAGAAGAAAGTTAAGAACAAGACCAAAAACAAGAACTAAAAGAAAAACTTGAGGGCTAATTCTTACATTTGATATTTTATTATACTTAATAAAATTACTTTTGGTTTTCTTTTTTTTTTGTCGTCTAATTGTAATGGCATGTTATAGATCTTAGGATCCTTAGATAGTGTTTTAGTTTTACCATGTTGGATTAATTTACATTTATATTTCTGACTTATGTTTAATAACTTGCCCTATGAATGACAATTTTTTTTTTTTAAATATGAAGATGATGGAGAAGTTTTATCATTGATCTTGTCAATTTGCAAATTTTATCGTAAAATCTTGATGAAGTTATGTTCATTTTTTTTATATTAATATGGCTTTAGTTTCATATGGCTTTATAAATTTAATTCATTTTCTAAAAGAAATGTTTTACACTGATGTTTCAAAGAAATATATATTTTTAAGAATATAAATACTTCTCTTTTGTTTCTCATATGAAGTTGATCATATGAATACAAATAACCTCAACTCTCATGGCTTAAAGAACCTGAATATTTTTTATCATGAAAAGGTTGCTTTTGCAACTTGAACCCTTAACCCAACTCATCATCAATCAACCTCTCAATTTTACCAATACTTAAATGCTTCAAATAAGTGAATTTTATATCTCAAGCTTCAGCCACTTAGTATGCATTTGTTCATAGTATAAATGATGTTCGTATAGTATAATAACACTTAGTAGTTTCTTAATTTATCTATTTTTTTATAATTTCTCATATATGAAGACAGGATTTTTAAGTGCTTTTGAATATTTTGTATTTTATATCTCAAGCTTCAGCCACTTAATATGCATTTGTTCATAGTATAAATGATGTTGGTATAGTATTATTACACTTAGTAGTTTCTTAATTTATCTATTTTTTTTATAATTTCTCATATATACAGGATTTTTAAGTGCTTTTGAATATTTTTGTATCCATGTGATCAAGTACTGCTTTTTGAACTCTTTGTATTCAAGTAACTTAAGTCTAGGTTTTTTTTCAATTTCCATATTTTTTCAATTTTTAAAACTATTAGAACCAATCTCTAAACTCTTTATCTTGCTATGACAAATATTAAATATGTAATAGTGTAAAATTTAATTAATTTATTATTTTATGTTGATTATATAAAGTAATTCTCATTATTTATATAATTAACGTTTAAAACATTTTTCAAGTTGATTGCCATCTAGACACCATTAGCATAGTTACATGGATATTACAAGATTAAAGGTATTCACTAATCTTTTTACTTTTTCCCCTTTTGATCTTATTTATCTATAACATTCTATAAAAGTTATTCCTTACTTCTTTGCTTCTCAATTTATTATACACATAATCATTGTATTTAAAAATAATTAGAAGGGTAATTGATAGAGGGGAGAAAACATGGAGAGAAAAATGAGAGAACAAAAGGAAGATTCCATATATGCATGGAGATGCTTCACAGTTTGCTTTCCTCAATAACCAAATATGTGCAGCTTTTAAAGTCTTCCATAGATCCATTGGCTTACAACAATTTTTTCTCTTTTTTCTGTCTTTATTCCTTATTTTTTGTCATAATTAAGGTAATTTTTCTATTCTCATTCTCTCAATTTATTTATTTATTTAAGCTTCATTTTAGTTTTTAATTGTTTAATTGATTTATTTATTAACAATTTTTGGATTTGATCCCACATTTGGCCGTGAGTACTAATTTTCTCCCCTCAAATCCCTTTTTTATTTTCTAAGTTCTCTTTGGTTTTTCTTTTTCTTCAAGTTTCACTCTTCAAGAAAGATACCCAAAATGCTTACCAAAGTATGTTCCTTTTCTTAAGTTTTCAAGTCTAAGTTTTCAGTTTTTAATGTATTAGGAGAGAAAAGGGTTGATGGATATTTATTGCTTTGTCATTATATGGTATAAAGGTTAGATTTTTTTATTTTTAATTTTGTTTTGATGATTTTATTTGATATTGAAAGGAAGAAGAAGGTAGGGGGTTTTGAAATGGAGTGTGTTATAAAAATTGGATTCCATGACATCAATTTGGCTTCAAGAAAAGCTAAAGAAGTAGGTTGGTTTTCTTTTAATGTTAGCAAAATGAAGGAAAAAAAACAAGGAAGTAAACTTTCTATTTTTTCATTGCAAATAAAGTTTCATTGGAAATAAAGTCATTTTCAATAATATTAGCTTTTTACATTTATTTAAATAATTAGATAGTGCAATAGTGATTTGTCCTAGTAAACTTAAATCTTTATTAGTAAATATTAAATACCTTCTCATTGTGTATTTTTTATCCATTTTCTATTTGAAATATAAGCTATGTCTTTTTTTTTTTAATCTCCTGCTTCTATTTGATTTGTTAAAAATAATTTTAATAGGATGTTTGATAGAAATAATAAGTAATAAGTTTGTTAGAAAAATAACTATTTTTTCTTAAACTGTTCTTATATTATGCTTTAAAAGAATTATTTAAACAAGTAGGGCCTAAACTTATGTTTTGTTATGCATGAATATAGATGAATTTGAATTGAGATTGATAAAGTTTATGCCTTATTCAATCATTGATCTTAGAGGAAATAATCTCTAAGTGAAAATCCTAAATGAGATTGCTCTGTTCTTCTTTGAAAATAAGTGATTTTATTTATGTTTTGAATTTCAATTCTCAGAATAGATATTTTGATTCAACAATCTGGTAGAGATTTGGTTCTTTACCATGCAAATTAACTCATCCATTTATTGCAAGATAGAGTCCCATCCATCTAGCTTATCTTTGTGATGGAATGGATCTCGTTGTATTGTTACATGATGTCTCTATTAATATTATTAATAATGATTGTGTTTTCCATTTCTTAGGATGTTGGGACAAGTTATTGAAATTATTACAAGAAATCATGACAAAATAATTGATGTTTATTACTACCCTATTGAAACTGCCAAAAGATCAAATTTATGTCATAAACCCATTGGCATTGGAGTTTTGGGACTTGCAAACAAATTCATCTTACTTGGCATGACCTTTGATTTGCCTGAGGTATATTTGATTACAAATACATTGATTTGGTATAGTTTTTTAATCTAAATTAGTTTTGTCTCAATGTTTACTAGTTTAGAATTTCAAGCTCAATAGCTGAACAAGGAATTATTTGAGACCATATACTACCATGCTCTGAAAGCTTCTTCTGATATAGCTAAGAAAGAATGCCCTTATGAGACATAAAATCGAAGTTTTGTGAGTAAAGTAGGTGATTTTCATAATTTTTTTGAAATGCATGTAAGTATTTTGGATTTTAGTTATTTAATGTGATTACAATGTCTTAAATGCTCATATCTTGCTTATTTATTTTACTCACCATTGAGTTTCCTGTTAAATTGTAGGGTATTTTTTAGCTAGACGTAGGGTGTTACTCTTTTAGATCAGTGGAATTGAAATGCTTTTAGGGATATGATAGCTAAAAATAGAATAAAAAATTCACTTTTGTAAGCACCTATGCCTATTGTTTCAACTAGCCATATTCTTGGAAATAATAAATGCTTTGAGCCATATACTTCCAATATCTATAGTCATAGAGTTTTGATGTGATAATTCTTGGTTTCCTTTTATTCCTCTCATTTTTTTATTTGTTCTCCATTCCTTAAAACTTATTTCTATCTATCTTTAGTGGGAAGTTTGTGGTGGTGAATAAACACATTTTTCCTAACTAAACTGAAATGGTTCTTTGGCCTCTTATTGTTAAGAACAACTAATATATGAGGATGGTTTTGCTAAGAATATTCCAAAAATACCTCAAGAACTAAAAGTATTTACATGTATGAATTATTGTTTTCTCAATGGTCTTATTCTTAACTAGCGCCCAGACTTCTTTTTTTTTTTTTACCTTTAAATGTGAATTGTGAAGCTAAGGCTTATATTAATCTGTACATCTATTACTTATAATAACAGGAGTCCCTAACTCTAATTTTCTACACACGTATTGAATGTCTTAAAAATAAATTAGAAGATGGACAATAAAAATTCTTTACACTGTTTACTTTAACCAACCCAGGTTTTTAGAGAGTGAAGTTTCTACAATTTTAAAGGTGGATTCTTGAGCTTGAAGTCATCAAAGATATATCTTTAGTTTTCCATGTGATAAAAACTCTAAAAATCTGAATGTGGTTTGTTTTACTAGCTTTTTCTGGTTTTTAGTAGTCTTTTTTGAATTTTAATTCTATGTTTTGTTTTTTTTTTAAGGGGGTTGATTTTGAGGCTATATTTCTGGGATTATCAGAACAAAAGGGTAGGTTTATGTTTTTTCATATTTGCTGTTTTTTTTTTTTTTGGGTTATATTGTTCTTACGCTTTTTTTTATAGGGTTGCTTTGTGAAAGCTTATTCCTTTTTTATCCCTTCCGTAGTTATATGAATTATAAAAAGTTCTATGTATTTCTTTTAAGTGAAGAAAATGTTGTGTTCTTCTGTTACTATATTATTTTATTATTTATGGCTATTAAAGCTTCCATATTCTTCTATTCTTTAGGCAAAGTATTTTTGGAATTATTTTCCTTTCCATCAGTTAGAAAGAAGAAAGAAAGAATAAAGAAAATTTTTTAGGTATTTGAAAGTGTAATCTATTGTTGTTGGGGTTGGACGATTAAAAGGTTAAATTTGAAGCAAAGTTGAGAAAATGATAAGCTAAGTAATGTTGTTACTTTTTTAATGTTTTAGATGTTGAAAGTTCTATTTTTAAGGGGCTTGCTCATATTCTTTTAGAGAAATAGGTTTTGTCTTAGGTTGTCCTTCTTATCCTTTTATTTAAGAGGACTTTATGGTGGATATATGGTGACATCTTTAATAAAGTTTGTTATTTCCTTTTGTGTAGATTAATAGTCTTTATTTGATTAAAGAAAGGTTATGGTAGTATGTGGAAATTGGTAGTTGTCTTTGGAGAGATTTGATGCATGTTCATATGCAGGCTATATTTCCTCATATATTTGGCCATTAAGCATCAAGGTAACTACACCATTTCTAGTTTTAAATGTTCTTTGTAAATCTTTGTATTTATTTAAACTTCAAGCTAGTGCTCTATCTGTTCAAACAAATGTTCAAAAAAAAAAATTAAGTAAACCATAATAAAGATTTGATATACTACTGCTTGATGCACCACATAAGGTTTGCCATAGCAAACGAAATCAAATAGAGCTCTACAAAAATTTCTGAGATTTTAAAAACAAAGGATATCATTACTATTTTTCTTTATGATTATATTAGTTATCTTATGGTGTCATTACACAGTTGACAAAAGAAACTAAGATTAAAGTTTAGTGTTATTTTGCAGGATTGTGGAGAGTGTGAGCGAAAGAGTGGCTGAATGTGTGGAAGGGGACCATCTGCTTATAGTATTCACCAGAGAATGGAAGACATGCAAGCATTGTACATCTAATACGAGTAACATTCCTTGGTTTGGAAAGAAGAGGTGTAATGCACAATGATGAGAGGACAAGTTTCTCAATTAGAAGAAAACATGTTTATCATTATTATGGAGTTTTGAGTTTCAGTGAATACATAGTTATGTACCCTAGATGTGTTGCCAAAGTTAGTCGCATGCATCCTTGGACAAAATATGCCTACTGAATTATGGAGTAGTTACAAGTAAACAAATGTTTACTGTAATATTGCTAAAGTTATTGCGTAGCTTTATCTTTATGTTTCAAGGATGAAGTAGCAAGAATACATGTCGACACCTTTTTAAAAAGCTAATGCTTGAATAAAAGTACAAAAGTCTTTGCAGTTGCATGGGTTTCCTTAGCTAACTAATATACTCTTGAGCATTATAGCTAACAAACAAAAAATTTGTATCCTTGGCCAAGTAAGGGCAGCCCACTAGTGATGAAATAATGAAAGACCCACTAATAGTTTTTTGCTTGTGTGGACTTTGAACGGTTTATATAACAAATGTGTTTCTTTCAAACAAAGCTTCGCAGGCAACATAATTATTTGACTTCATAAGGTAACTATGATCTACCTAACCTTATATTACAAGCCCAAACACAAAATAATAATAATAATAAATTAAGAATTATTCTGATTTCAGAGTTTTTTTTTTTTAATTTCAATCTCTAATTAAATACTTTTTTATGAGTAAGATTAGTGAGTTAATACAATTTTCATTTATTGCCAACAGTTGTATAGTTTATTAATCAAATACTGAATTTTTAATTTTAATCAGTAAAATTCAATTTTTAATGGTTTTAAATACAAAAAAAAATTATTTATTTTTTATTTGAGAGAGAAAATATTCAAATCCATCTTTTTAAGTAGGAGACACAAACATTTATTATTGAATAAATCCTCAAATGGTTTTTTTTTTTAGCATTGTTATTTGGTTCGACTGTTTTAGTCTAAATGATAATGATGTAATTAAGTATAAACTTTAGGGGTTTTTTTTTTTGTTTCTAATTGAAGTTGAACACTTTGTCGGACTAAAAAAATTGGCAAGCAGTATTTTTCTTTTTCCTTTTTAAGAAAAAGAAATCTAAATGATTTTGAAAAAAAAATACAATCGAGAGGCTGTCATAACGTCTAGATCCGGGGATCTATCGCTAGACATTGACTTTTACGGAGTCGCCACCAATCTTTTTTTATCTAGGTGTGATTGGTCACCTAAAGAATCTGTCCTTTCAGGGGGCACCTAAGTTTAAGGGTCCTTAAAAGAATAGGTCCAGGTCTACAAACCAGAACAGAGTTCGGGAGTTTGGTTACGTGTGAGAAAGGTTATAGCACCCTCACAACGCCCATCAAAAGATGGTACCAGCTTAAATTTGTGTTATCGAAAAGCCTTAAAATTTTACCAAGTAATTAATTATTGAAAATTATTCTCAATTGACTCTAATACTTTTAGCAGAAAATTGAAAAAATTCTCTCACCTTAAGAGTATGCAAGAAAAACTACTGTTTCACTTGCAGAGGCTCCGTCGTCGGATTAATTAAAAAAAATCAAAATCAAAATCAAAATAGAACGGAAGGAAACGATGATTGTTCTTGTGTAGGGAAAATTGATACTTTCAACTTTTCCCCAAAAATTATTTTTTTGAAATTTATTTTTTAAGGAAAATTGATACTTTCAACTTTTCTCCAAAAATATTTTTTTTGAAACTTAGATTTCCAAGGAAAATTGATGCTTTCAACTTTTCCTCAAAAATCTTTTTTTTTTTGAAAATTCATTTTTAAGGAAAATTGATACTTTCAACTTTTCCCCAAAAATATTTTTTGAAAATTTATTTCTAAGGAAAATTGATACTTTCAACTTTTCCTAAAAAATCTTTTTTCTTTTTGAAAATTTATTTTTAAGGAAAATTGATACTTTCAACTTTTCCTCAAAAATATTTTTTTTTGAAACTTTGATTTCCAAGGAAAATTGATACTTTCAACTTTTCCCTAAAAATATTTTTTTTTGGAATTTTTTATTTTTATTTAAAGAAAAATAGAATAATAAAAAAGATAAATAAAAATAAAAATAAATAAAGAAAAGTAGAACAAAATTAAAAATAAAATAAAGATAAAAAAAATATTAAATAAACATAATCTAATAAATAAATAAATTAAAAAAAAAAAACCTGGAGCGGCTCGGCTATCGACTCAGCTCGGCTCGGCTCAAGGCAGGGAAACGGCTGGGGGGGAGCGGCTTGACAAGCTCGGCTCGGCTCGGTGGGGGGCAGGCACGCGCGGGTCAGAAGCGGGTTGACGCTCGGGTCGGGTCAGGTTTCGGCAAAACGCACGGATCCTCTGGTTACTTAAGGCCAAAACGACGTCGTTTTAAGCGGGTAGAAAAGGCACTTCCCTCTGTTTTTCGGTAGAACCCTTCTCCTCTCTCTCTCTCTTCTTCCTTTTTCCTCTCCCTTATCTCTAAAAACTGAAGAACACCGGTGGAATTTTCGCCGGATTTTGAAAAAAGTCATCGGAATCTGGAAATTTTTACAGGAAGTTGGCCGGAAGATCATCGGTTTCTGGGATTCTTTGCCGGAAACTAGGTTGGTCACCGGAAACTTCAAGTTGGCCGGAATTTTCACCGAAAAATTCAAACTTCGTCGAAATCTGGAAATTTCCCAGAAATTTCCAAAAAAATTTTTCACCAAAAATTTCTAAAAAATTATTTTCGATCCCTACAGCTATCCTAACTTTTCTCAACCTTCTTTAGCCTTCGAAAACTCTTCTATAAACCTCTTTTCTCTCAAATTCAATAGCTTTGCTCACTGTTTTCTTTGTGTTTTTCATCTGTTCCAGGATGGTGCCTTTTATAGGGGTTGATCAGGAGTTCCTAATCAATCCCAATTCCTCCTTGGACGAGGATTCAATCTTTGAATCCAATTGGACTCTTTTGATTGAATCTCCACTCCTAGTAGGATTCTTCAGCTTCAATCTCAACCTTTCAAAATAAAAATCAAATAAATATAAAAAATAATAGATAATTAGAACAGATAAATAAAAAAAATAGATATATTATAGGATAAATAATAAAAAAAATAGATATATAATTAGATAAATAAAAATACAAAAATAAATAAAATATAAAAATAATAATAATAATAATAATAATAATAATAATAAATATATAACTATATAAATAATATACATATAAATCTATTCTAAATAAAAAATAAATAAATACAGATATACATATATTAATAATAATAAATATAAAAATACATAAAATACAAAAGAAAAAAAAAAGAAAAAAAAAATACAGGATTGAATTGGGCTTTACCCATTTGGGCCAGGCCCAATTGATCTGGGCCAGGATCCAATTGGGTGTCTACAGCTGCCCCTCTTTGCACATTTTCTGTGAAACAGAAATTGCGCAAAGACGTAGACACCCAATCAAGACTCAACTCAACATTGTCATTTTTTTGTTTTTTGTGTTCTTTTTTTTTGTTTTTTTTGTGTTTTTTTGTTTCTTTGACCAAAGCTGCTCTAAACAGAGGCTGCACGACTTTGAAAAATAAATTGCTGCTCTAAACAGAGGCTCCACGACTTTGGAAAATAAATTGCTCCTCTAAACAGAGGCACCACGACTTTGAAAAATAAATTGCTCCTCTAAACAGAGGCACAACGACTTTGGAAAAATAAATTGCTCCTCTAAACAGAGGCACCACGACTTTGAAAAGTAAATTGCTCCTCTAAACAGAGGCACCACGACTTTGAAAAGTAAATTGCTCCTCTAAACAGAGGCACCACGACTTTTGAAAAGTAAATTGCTCCTCTAAACAGAGGCACCACGACTTTGGGAAAATAAATTACTCCTTGACAATCATGTCCAAAGGAGTTGAAAGTTGTGTTTGAAGGAATTTCAGGGGATTATGCCCAAAGGTCTTATAAATCAACCCTGATACCAGAAAACATCCTATTTCAAGGATCAGGAACTTACCTGACAAGCTTTTTTTTTTTTTTAATTTTGTAAAATATCTTCATATCTGTCTTCTCCATGTGGGATGTTGGAACACCCTTGCTTCTTGAATTTATACACTATACTTTCCTGAAAGTAGTGTATGCTATGCAATGTGCATGAATTTCAATGCATGCTATGCAAATGTTGGGCAATTAATTCCTATTCACTGTATGGTACTCAAGTTTCTCAAGCTCTTTTTCCTTTCTTGGGTGTCAAGCCCTTTGATTCCTCAAGGATCCAATGGCACTATTCTTCTAAGATCGAACCAGTGTAGCTCTTAATTATTTCTTCCATTCATATTCTTCCTGTAACAAAAATCTCTTCCCAAATTCAATGTCCTAATCAGGAGCTGAACATCTCGATTCTGCCTTTATCACTCTTGATTTATTCAATTTAATGTAAAAATCTTTTTATGTTGTTATTCATTCATCAATCATTATTTCAAACTCAAAAAGTGAGAATGCATTTGCACATTCCTTCCATGATGGGGTATTTAGAAGAAAGGGATATGAATGGTAGGGAAACAGTCATCAGAAAAAGGAGCAAAGAATGAAATAAAATGTTTCTTTATTAGCAAATGTTGGCAAACTTTGGCCAAGAAAGAATTACAAGGATAGGTATGGGGACAAAGCCTAAAATGAACAATCAGATAATCATGATAACACCTTTCAAAGTCTTTTTTAAAAACCCAACCCTCTGATGTATTTAACAACTTGGAACTCTTCCGAATTTGCTAACCTCCTTATCAACAGACTTTCAGATTCGATGCTGTATTCTCCTTATCTAAGCCGCCTTTTCAAGTTTTCAGCTTAGACAAACCCCCTATGACTCAAACCGCCCTTTTAGGATTTTCACCTTGAGTCCTCCCTTTTCAATCACTTTTTCATTTTTTTTCTTTTTTTTTTTCATCATTTTTCATTTTTTCATTTTTTTTTCTTTTTTTTCAAGCATAGTACTTCTTCACAGCATCAAAATTTATAGGATGGGGTAAATCATTTCCATCCATCTCAGTCAGTATCAACGCTTCACCCGAAAAAGCTCGTTTCATCACATACGGCCCTTCCCAATTCGGAGTCCATTTTTTTCTACTATCGTGCTGGATTGGGAGAATTCTTTTCAAAACCAACTCTCCTTCTCGAAAACAACGGGGCCGAATCTTCTTATCATGAGCCCTCATCATTCTTCTTTGATATAGCTGACCATGGCACAGTGCAGTCAATCTCTTCTCTTCTATGAAATTTAACTGCTCATAACGTTCTCGAATCCATTCAGCTTCTTCCAACTCAACTTCTTTTAAGACTCTCAGAAAGGGGATCTCTACTTCCACTGGTAGTATGGCTTCCATCCCATAAACCAAAGAAAATGGGGTTACCCCTGTAGAGGTGCGAACTGACGTTCGATATGCATGCAATGCAAATGGCAACTTCTCATGCCAATCTTTGTAAGTCTCGATCATCTTCTCTAAAATCCTCTTTATGTTCTTGTTGGCTGCCTCAACTGCCCCATTCATTTTCGGACGGTATGGTGTCGAGTTATGATGCTTGATCTTATATTGAGCACATATTTCTTGCATCATCTTACTATTTAGATTCTTGGCATTGTCTGAAATGATTTTCTTCGAAAGTCCATATCTACAGATAATCTCCTTTTTTATGAACTTGCAAACCACAGAGTGTGTCACGTTTGCATATGATGTTGTTTCTACCCATTTTGTGAAGTAATCTATCATCATAAAAATGAATCTATGCTTGTTAGAAGCCTTTGGGGTGATTGGACCAATGACATCCATGCCCCACATTAAAAATGGCCATGGTGGTGCCATAACATGTAAAACAGACGACGGAGCATGAATCTTATCAGCATATATCTGGCATTTATGGCATTTACGGGCATAGTCAATGTAATCATTCTCCATCGTCAACCAGTAATATCTCGCTCTCATAATCTGTCTTGCCATCATATGTCCACTAGTATGTGCCCCACATATTCCATCATGCACCTCTTCAATGATTTTTTTCACTTCAGTCTCATTTACACACCTCAATAGTACTTGATCCTTGCTTCTTTTGTAAAAGATATCCCCATCCAAGAAAAAGCTCATAACCAATCTTCGGATGACCTTTTTATCATTTTCTGTTGCATGAACTGGATACTGCTGATCCTTGACATACTGTAAGATGTCATAATACCAGGATTTTCCATCTTCTTCCCCTTCTATATTAGAACAATACGCTGGTATATCCTTAACATCTAACTTGATGGGTTGAATATCGATGTCATCATTAATTCGAATCATTGCAGCCAGAATAGCCAATGCATCAGCAATCACATTCTCTTCCCGAGGTAAGTGATCGAACTGGACATCTTCAAATTGTTTCGTCAACTCTAGAATATACTTATGATATGGAACGAGTTTTGAGTCTTTCGTCTCCCATTCTTCTTTCAACTGATATATGACTAGAGCTGAGTCTCCAAACACTTTTAGTACTTTCACTCTTCTATTTATAGCAGCTTGCAGGCCCATGACACATGCCTCATACTCAGCGATGTTATTTGTGCAATTAAAATTTAACCTCACTGTTACAGGGTAGTACTGTTCTTCTGGAGAAATCAAAATTACCCCAATTCCATGCCCCAAGGCATTGACAGCTCCATCAAAGTACATTCTCCAACATTTTTCTCCATGCTCCCTTTCTTCCAGTTGGGAAATAGTCATCAAGTCTTCATCAGGAAATTTTAGCTTCATCGGCTCATACTCTTCAGCAGCACGATCTGCAAGAAATTTTGCTATAGCACCCCTTTTATTGTTTTTTGGCTCACGTATACAATATCGTATTCTGATAGCATTACTTGCCATCTAGTAATTTTTCCAGACAAAGAAAGCTTCTCGAAGATATACTTAATGGGATCCAGTTTCGCTATGAGCCACGTAGTATGATAGAGCATGTACTGTTTGAGTCTTTTGGTAGTCCACGCTAATGCACAACACATTTTCTCCAATAAAGAATACTCGGATTCATACTCCGTGAACTTTTTATTCAGATAGGAAATAGCTCTCTCCTTTCGACTAGCCTCGTCTTGCTGCCCTAGCACACATCCCATCGAATTTTCACATACAGTTAAGTATAAGATTAAAGGTTTTCCTGGAACAGGTGGCACCAATACTGAAGGGTTTGATAAATATTGCTTAATTTTATCAAACGCCTCTTGACATTCTTCATTCCATTTTTCAGGATTATCTTTACGGAGAAGCTTAAAGATGGGATCACATTTGTAAGTAAGTTGAGAGATGAACCGAGAAATGTAATTCAATCTCCCTAGAAAACCTCAAACTTCTTTTGGTGTGCTAAGAGGTGACAAATTTTGGATGGCCCGTATCTTATCGGGATCAACTTCAATTCCTCTTTCACTGACTATGAAGCCTAGCAACTTCCCTGACTTTACCCCAAAGGTGCACTTGGCTGGGTTTAATTTTAGCTGAAATTTTCTTAACCTTTCAAATAATTTTCTGAGGCTGGTGACATGATCTTCATCCGCACAAGACTTTACAATCATATCATCTACATACACTTCAATCTCTTTGTGCATCATGTCATGGAAGAGTGTTACCATGGCCCTTTGATATGTTGCCCAGCATTTTTTAATCCAAAAGGCATGACTTTGTAGCAGAAAGTTTCTCACATGGTCACGAAAGTAGTCTTCTCCATATCATCTGCAGCCATCTTTATCTGATTATACCCCGAAAAACCATCCATAAAAGAGAAAATCGAATGCTTAGCCGTGTTATCTACTAGTGTGTCAATATGAGGCAAAGAAAAGTTATCCTTTGGGCTAGCCTTATTCAAATCCCAATAGTCCACACACATTCGTACTTTTTCATCTTTCTTAAGAACTGGGACTATATTGGCTATCCATTTTGGATACTTAGCCACTTGTAGAAAACCTGCATCGAATTGTTTTTTCACCTCCTCTTTAATCTTTAGTAGCATTTCGGGCTTCATCCGTCTCAGTTTCTGTTGAACTGGCTTACATTCTGGCTTTAGGGGCAATCTGTGCTCTACTATCTCTGTGCTTAGTCCTGGCATATCCTGGTAAGACCAAGCGAATATATCTACAAATTCTCAAAGCAGGTCTGCCAATCGTTGCCTATCTCCTGACGAAAGTGAAGTACCTACTCTGACCCCTTTCTTATTTTCTTCATCTCCCAGATTCACTAAGTCCACTACCTCTTGATGAGGCTCGATTGGCTTATTTTCTTGCTCAATCATCCTCATTAAGTCCGGAGGCATAACATATTCTTCAGAATTCTCTTCATTGTCAAGTTCATCAGTATTAATCAAATTCTCAAAGCTAACCTCTTGATTGTTATCATGATTATCTCTATATTCATTTAAAGACCTGAAATTGAATGAAATAGGATATGTTGGCAAGATGTGCCTGGAAAGATGGAAATAATGAAGGCATAAGAAGAAATGAATGAAAATGCATCCTTTCTATTTTTTATTAAAAATAATAAATGATGAATGGCCCAAAAAAAGGATCACCCCATAGCCTTGGGCAAAAGCTATTGAGATGTTACAATTACATTGTGTCAAAATCAAAAGTCAAAGGCATTTTGATGGCACTCCAATTGTTCAGCTCATAATCTGGTGGACAAAGGTGAACCCACTCCTCTTGATTAACCCTCCCTCCATCTTCAACAACATTAATGGCTAACTGGGCAAAATCATCTTCCACACTTTTCCTTGCATCTGGGTTCATGAATCCTCTAGGTCTGAAGGTTTCATATAAATGTGGGATAAACATCAGTCTTGGTGTCTTTCTTGATGGCCTCCTTTTGACTTCCCACTTTGCCATCTCATAGCCTAGGCCCACCCTGTTGCTATTGTCCGTTATTGTCGGAGGTTCTTTAATTCCTTGTAAATTTTTACCTAGCCCAAGTCTTGGATACCAGCCTTTGTTGATGATTTGGCTCACCACTATCTTTGAAAAGGCTGACTTTAAAATCCTTCACCTACAGTATTGACCAATTCAAAAGACCGATAGGAGCATTCCAATGCTTCTTCAGCAGCCTCTACATATGGAGTGTTTAATGGTTAAGTCACCAGCATGTCTTCCTCTCCAACTACTACTACCAATTGACCTTTTACATTGAACTTGATCTTTTGATGTAAAGTAGAGGGCACAGCTCCTGCCATGTGAATCTATGGTCTTCCTAATAAACAGCTGTAGGATGGAGAGATGTCCATCACTTGAAATTTTACATTGAAAGTGCATGGTCCAATTTGTAAGGGTATCTCAATATCTCCCAGGACTTCTTTTTTGATCCCGTCAAAGGCTCTCACAATCATTTGACTATCCCGCATATGAGAATAATCGATGGGTAACCTTGCCAAAGTTGACATAAGCATGACATTGATGGCAGAACCATTATCGATAAGGACTTTAGCTATGATATGGCTTTTGCACTTGACTGTGATATACAGAGCCTTAGCATTTCTCTTTCCCTCTAAAGAAATCTCATCATCACTGAATGAAATATGATTTGGCATGACTAAGTTTCCAGCCAGGTGATTCACATATTCGACAGACACGTTATGTGCCACGTATGCCTGATTCAACACTTTCAGCAAGGCATTTCGATGTGGCTCTGAGTTCAGCAACAATGATAACAATGAGATTCGAGCTGGCATTTTATTCAACTGTTCCACAACTGAATACTCACTATGTTTTACCAGCTTCAGGAATTCACAAACCTTCCTTTCTGATACTGGCTTTGGCTGATCTTCTTCAGGCTCTATCTCTGGATTATTCCATCTTTCTTCTTCTTTAGCCTTCTCCCTTCTAGCTTTTTCTAGCATTTTTAGGGTGTAACATCTCCCACTTCGAGTAATGCCTCATACACCAGTAATATTGGAAGCATCAATTTTGGAGACCTCTTCTTTTTGCCCCTGCACTACAGTGTCACATCCATATCTCCAAGGCACAGCTTTATCATCTTTGTATGGAAAAGGAGTTGAGACTTTAAAAGTTACCGGCCTAGGAAAGAACTTGTCTATGACTGATTTTGGTTTGTTTCCACACCGAATTGTCACTGGTTTGGGAAACAACTTTTTAGGCCTATCAGTCATGTACACCTCAGCATTCTTCAAGCCTTCTTTTTCTTCGTAGACCTCCATCTGATGTGAATCTAAGAGTTTTTGCACCTCTCGGTGAAACTGCTTACAGGTCTCAATAGAGTGGCCTCTTACCCCACTATGATACTTACAACTAGTACCAGCTATATATGCTCTATGATAGCTGTGTGGACTTACCAGTTGTATCATGTCTGCTTTTCGTAAGACATCAAACAATTGATCGAGAGGTGTCTTAATATCTACCACTTCCTTCTTCACATGGCACTCCCATTCTTCACCTATAGTATTCACATTATGATTTGGCAAAGGATTGCCACTAACATTTGGTGCAGCCATCCCTTCAGTATCAAAGCAAATCATCCCATCCTTAATCAACCATTGCACTTTATGTTTCAGGGTAGTGCAATTTTTGGTAGAGTGACTAGCAATCCCATAATGGTAGTCACAATGGGCAGTGGGATCATACCACTTGGGGTAAGGTGGCTTGAGGGGTTCCAATTTACTTGGAGCAATTAAGTGGCTATTGTAGAGCTCCTTATATAATTTCGTATAAGTCATCGAAATTGGGTCAAAAACAGGTTTTTCACGAGTGGTTCGTTGCTCCCACGAGCCACCAATGGGGTTTGTTGGGCGATTTTGAGGTCTTGGGGTAGGTTGAATGTTAGAACTGTACATGGTATTTTAGGGTCTACTAAAAGTTTGATATGTTTGGGGGTGTGGTGGTTGTGTAAATGGTTGGTATGGGTGAAAGAAAGCATTATTTACAGCAGGGTGATATGACAGATATTCGGGTGGGGGGTAGGGTGAATAACCTCTAGGTTGATGTCTATCAAAGCTCACAGCCTGAGCTTCAATTTCTTTTTTCTTCGGGACTCTTTTGCTAGATGCTTTGTTTCCTTCTAGCTTGCCATTCTTGATGACGTTTTCAATGATTTTTCCCGAGATTACCATATCGGTAAAATTCTTTGTTGCATTCCCTATCATCTTTTCATAATAGGGAGGTTTTAAAGTGCTAACAAATAGCACTGTAGTTTCTTTCTCGGTCAGAGGAGGCTGTACCTGAGAAGTAATATCTCTCCACCTCTAGGCATACTCTTTAAAAGATTCGTTTGCCTTTTTCTCCAGATTCTGTAAAGACAAACGATCTGGGGCCAAATCGATGATATGTCGGTATTGACTGATAAAGTCATGTGCCATATCGCTCCAAGAGCGAATGCGAGTCCTGTCCAGCTGAACATACCATCTGGCCACAGAGCCAGTAAGACTGTCTTGAAAAACATGCATTAAGAGTTTCTCATCCTGTGCATGAGCTGCCATCTTCCTGCAATACATTGTGATGTGGGTTTTGGGGCATTTTGTACCATCATATTTTTCAAATTTTGGTACCTTGAACTTATGGGGGATAACCACATCAGGAACTAGGCAGAGCCCAGCAGCATCAACTGACCCATAGAAGCTAAATCCTTCCACAGCCCTTAGCCTTTGCTCTAGCATGCTAATCTTGGAACTTTCCTCAGCTTCCACCCTTATCTTTTCCTTTTCCTTTTCTTTTAAATCATCTAGATCAGGAATTAGTTCTGCTGCCTTTTCAGTGAAGATAGGATTTATATAGCTGTTATACTGCCCTGGGTTGAAAGTCGATGGCATTCCAGGATATGTTAGATATGCGAAGTGTTGTGGCGGGACTTCTTGGGCAAACTGGGCTTGAGGTGGGCCAAAACTTGGAAGGTACAAAGGGTTAGCCACTTATTGCTGGCTTGTACTTCCTTCAACTCTTTTTCCTTTATTCATGTTATTAAGAGCTTCCAGAATCTTGCTTAGCTCACTTTCAATCTTCTCCTGGGCTTTTTCTATCTTTTCAAATCTTTGAGAGTTTTTCTGCTCCATTTGTCTTGCTCTGAATCTTGTGTGGAATTGATGGGCAGGGTTTTCGCTAGATGGAGCTATCCTGGGACCTTGAGTACCATATCTCAGAATTAGTAAATTTACATGATCATCACTTTGTTAAATGTAATGAATGAGAATGCAATGAATGAAAAATGCATGTATGCAAAGAACATTTGCCTTAAAACGGTATTCAACTAAAAAAATTTCATTTATTCCAAAAAACTTTGATCTACATTGAGTTTATCATCCTAGAATTATAGCCATAAAATTGTTTGATCTATTCATACTAGGCCTTGGCTTCTTCTATGAAGTTCAAAAGACGCTGTCCATGTTCTCCTACTGGGGCCACCACTTGTCTTAATGCCTCTGCCTCTTCTGCCATCTCTCTTACCTTAGGCACCCCTTTATGAATTTGGATTGTTAAGTGCTCAATGTATTTCTGCCTCCCTAGGTTCTCTCTTTTACCACACCAGACTTGGTATGATAATTCTCTATGTTCTCTAACCAATGCAGTAGTGTGGTCTCCTTGTTCATCCAACTTTTGACTTAGCCCGCTCAAATAACTGTTTAGCATGTTAATTTCTGCCTGTGCTTCAGTACTTTCTTCTTTCAACTCGGCATACTCTTGTTTCAATCTTGTGTTTTCCTCAGTCAGCTCGACAATGGTTATCTCTTTGGCCCTTTCTCTCACACATAGCCTCTTATGCTCCTGGTGTAACCTTGCTAGATCTTCAGTAGCTGTATCTCGTTCTCTAGCAATCTTATGAACTTTAACTTCATAATTTTCAGCTCTACCTTTCCACTGGGCTTTTTCTTCTTGAAGTTCTTGAATCTCTTTCTTTAACTTGATCTTTTCAAACTCAAATTCTTTTGTTGCCAGCTCTAACTCTGATGGTATCTCTTCAAGCTTTTCTTCTGTCGATGGTTGAGAGACTTCATAAGTGAATACCATTTCTTGTCTTCTCTTTGTTCTCCAAACCAAGTAACCTGGAGTGACTTTTTCAGTGAATGGTCCAGGACTCACTCTTTGAGGATTTTTCCATGCTTTGATCATCCCATTCATCCTCTGAAATGCTTTAGGCTGACTGTAAGAGAAATCTAACTGATGAAGCCATAAGTCATAGGAATAAACTGTTCTTCCCCCAATTGTCTCCTCACTAAGAGCGGTGCATAATTCGTCACTCCTCATAAACCCAGAAGTGGAACCACTGTACTATCTCCACATTGGTATAACATAGGCTCTCGATTCATCCATGGGGCTAACCATCTCACCCTGGCACCTTTTAACTTTTGCAAGAAAGTTATCCATTCTTGTTTAGACTTCTGCTTTGACCACCCACTTTCGTAGAAGTCTTTGATCGAAAAGCGATTACGGATATAAATCTTCGAGAAAGCACAATTTCCTTATTCAAAATGGTTTTTCATCCACACATACAATAGCTGTATGTATCCTATAAAGCGTCTTCCATTCCGACGATAATAACTCAAAGATCTGATAGTCTCTACTAATATTACCGTTGAAGGATTACAGCCATTGATCACACTCTCAAAGAAATCAACCACTGCTATCTCAATATGTCCCAAAACTTTTGGAAAGATCACCAGTTCGTATATAGCCAAGGCAAATATATCTAATCCCCGTTCTTCATTGGCATGTTGCATCAAAAACTCATGAAAGAACTTCCAAGGTAGGCAAACCTGTTCCTGTTTTTTCTTTGTATGAGAATCCATAACTTTTTTGTCTATCCCCATGAGTTGAGCCAGACTTTTACGAAATCCTGACTTATGTTTTTTGACATATATCTTGTCAGGAGTCTTTAGATGCAAACCTACCAAGATCGAATATTCTTCAATAGTGGGAGTCATATCAGCTTCATTAAAGATGAAACACTTGTATGCAGGATCCCAGAATTGTGTTGTAGCTCTGATTAGTTGATCATCAACAGTCACTGCTAGAAGGTGTGCTATATGCCCATGCTTCTGACAAAACTGCTCTTGTCTTGACGGACTCATCTTCTTCCAGATGTCAACCAAATCTTTCAAATTATTTTGTTTGAGGAGGATAGATGTTTCTTGAGACAGAGTAGACTCATACCCAATTGGCAAGCAATCTCCCATCTTCAATTGAGTCTTTTCTGACAGGGCCCTTACTTCATTAGGCGTCCTACAAGGTGCTAATACTGATGAAGAACAAACTAGGCGTTCATTGGTGTCCATGAAAAAAATTTGTTAAAGACCGTTTTTCAAGCAAATGTTCTTTTATGCAACTTTATGATATGCGTATGAACCAATGCAAAAGAAATAAGAAAAAGGTTAGTATACCCAGAAAAAGAATAAATAACTAAGTAATTTTACACATCACACATCACACAAAGTAAAAGGGATGAATCCTATGCTTTTGGTCAATTCTAAAAGGGAAGAGTGATGGCTCTATCTATAGGTTAGGCATTCTTAAAGTTCACTACATGCAGTTTTAAGGTCAGAGTCTAAAGGTTCTCAAATTGTTCCTTACATCCTTGTCCATCACAGACTAGTAAGGCACCCTAATCCTCACCCATTACAGGCTACAAGCGGAAAAGGTTCAATTTGAGTGGGAGTATTTCGCTAGCCACTGCGGAGGCATTAGACCTCACGAAAGCAATAGGTACTTTACTCCCTCCTAGAGGGACGGAGCTTGGGTGTAGAGCTCATATTATGCACATGCACATGAATGACATAATTAACAAAGTAAATAAACATGAATGAATAATAACACATATATACAGAAGGGTTCAATTTTATTAGGCTTTTGGATAACACAAATTATTTGCTGGCCTGACTCTCAAGGTCCCCAGCGGAGTCGCCAAGCTGTCATAACGTCTAGATCCGGGAATCTATCGCTAGACATTGACTTTTAGGGAGTCGCCACCAATCTTTTTTTATCTAGGTGCGATTGGTCACCTAAAGAATCTGTCCTTTCAGGGGGCACCTAAGTTTAAGGGTCCCTAAAAGAATAGGTCCAGGTCTACAAACCATAACAGAGTTCGGGAGTTCGGTTACGTGTGAGAAAGGTTATAGCACCCTCACAACGCCCATCAAAAGATGGTACCAGCTTAAATTTGTGTTATCGAAAAGCCTTAAAATTTTACCAAGTAATTAATTATTGAAAATTATTCTCAATTAACTCTAATACTTTTAGCAGAAAATTGAGAAAATTCCCTCACCTCAAGAGTATGCAAGAAAAACTATTGTTTCACTTGCAGAGGCTCCGTCGTCGGATTAATTAAAAAAAATGAAAATCAAAATCAAAATAGAACGGAAGGAAACGATGATTGTTCTTGTGTAGGAAAAATTGATACTTTCAACTTTTTCCCAAAAATATTTTTTTTGAAACTTTGATTTCCAAGGAAAATTGATGCTTTCAATTTTTCCTCAAAAATCTTTTTTTTTTTAAATTCATTTTTAAGGAAAATTGATACTTTCAACTTTTCCCCAAAAATATTTTTTGGAAATTTATTTCTAAGGAAAATTGATACTTTCAACTTTTCCTCAAAAATATTTTTTTTTGAAACTTTGATCTTCAAGGAAAATTGATACTTTCAACTTTTGCTAAAAAATCTTTTTTTTTTTGAAAATTTATTTTTAAGGAAAATTGATACTTTCAACTTTTCCCCAAAAATATTTTTCGGAAATTTATTTCTAAGGAAAATTGATACTTTCAACTTTTCCTCAAAAATATTTTTTTTTTGAAACTTTGATTTTCAAGGAAAATTGATACTTTCAACTTTTCCTAAAAAACCCTTTTTGAAATTTTATTTTTAAGGAAAATTGATACTTTCAACTTTTCCCTAAAAATATTTTTTTTTGGAATTTTTTATTTTTATTTAAAGAAAAATAGAATAATAAAAAAGATAAATAAAAATAAAAATAAATAAAGAAAAGTAGAACAAAAATAAAAATAAAATAAAGATAAAAAGAATATTAAATAAACCTAATCTAATAAATAAATAAATTAAAATAAAAAAAAAAACCTGGAGCGGTTCGGCTATCGGCTCGGCTCGGCTCAAGGCAGGGAAACGCTCGGGGGGAGCGGCTTGGCAAGCTCGGCTCAGCTTGGCTCGGAGGGGGGCAGGCACGCGTGGGTCAAAAGCGGGTCGACGCTCGGGTCGGGTCGGGTTTCGACAAAACACGCGGATCCTCTGGTTACTTAAGGCCAAAACGACGTCATTTTAAACGGGTATAAAAGGCACTTCCCTCTATTTTTCGGCAGAACCCTTCTCCTCTCTCTCTCTTCTTCTTTTTTCCTCTCCCTTCTCTCTAAAAACTGAAGAACACCAGTGGAATTTTTGTCGGATTCTGAAAAAAGTCACTGGAATCTGGAAATTTTTACCGAAAGTTGGCCGAAAGATCATCGGTTTCTGGGATTCTTCGTCGGAAACTGGGTTGGTCGCCGAAAACTTCAAGTTGGCTGGAATTTTCGTCGGAATCTGGAAATTTCCCAGAAATTTTCAAAAAAATTTTTCGCCAAAAATTTCTAAAAAATTATTTTCGATCTCTACAGCTATCCTAACTCTTCTCAACCTTCTTTAGCCTTCGAAAACTCTTCTATACACCTTTTTTCTCTCAAATTCAGTAGCTTTACTCACTGTTTTCTTTGTGTTTTTCATCTGTTCCAAGAGGGTGTCTTTTATAGGGGTTGATCAGGAGTTCCTGATCAATCCCAATTCTTCCTTGGACGGGGATTCAATCTTTGAATCCAATTAGACTCTTTTGATTGAATCCCCACTCCTAGTAGGATTCTTCAACTTCAATCTCAACCTTCCAAAATAAAAATCAAATAAATATAAAAAATAATAGATAATTAGAACAGATAAATAAAAAAAACAGATATATTATAGGATAAATAATAAAAAAAATAATAGATATATAATTAGATAAATAAAAATACAAAAATAAATAAAATATAAAAATAATAATAAAAATAATAATAATAATAATAAATATATAACTATATAAATAATATGCATATAAATCTATTCTAAATAAAAAATAAATAAATACAGATATACATATATTAATAATAATAAATATAAAAATACATAAAATACAAAAGAAAAAAAAATAATACAGGATTGAATTGGGCCTTACCCATTTGGGCTAGGCCCAATTGATCTGGGCCTGGACCAAATTGGGTGTCTACAGAGGTTGTAACACTTTTTTTTTTAAATTAAAAAATAATTTTCATTTAAAATTATCTTAGTAATGCCTCGGGAAAATAAATATATTTTTCACTAAACATAAGGGGTAAGAGGTCGTATTGCAAATTAAAAAGGGTAAGCGGAATTTTTTTTTATCAAATCTCAGAGATTTTATTTTGAAGTTTCTAATATATTTTGAAACTCTTATCTTATTATCTATTTGATTAAAAAAATTACATATAATTTTTTCAAATCAATAATTTTTAAATATTAACTCTAATAACATGTTAATTAATCCAAGTATCAATTAATAATTTTAAAAATACTTTCATTAAAATAGTAAAAGAGGAAAGAAACCAAAACTATAGTAGTCTCAACAGAATTAGTAGTCAATTACCGTTATGTGTCTTTGATATAGATACATTTAAAGTTCAGATCACAATTGATACCTCAAAACTCAAATCTTTTCCTTTTGCCTTTAAAAAGAAAAGCAAATGAAAAAATTTGAAAAGGCACCAAAATAAGGCTTGGAGTGAAGATTGAAAGTTCCTTTTTATCACTTTGCCTCTTTTTTTAGCATGAATATTGATGATTGATCAAAGCTACATTGATAAGTGTGAGATATACCCCATTGAATATTAAAGGTGACAGCTATAAATGAGTGCCAGTCCCATGAAATTTCCCCATCAACACAATTTAGAAGCTCCTTAGTAAATGCTGCAAAGAAAAACAAAAGAAGCCCATGTGAATGATATTTAAGGACTCTCCCAAAAAGATTTTTGCAACATTTTATTTCACTTCACCATGAATTTTAAACCACCAAAATAATAAATAAAATTTTACATAAATCATCAACGTCTGTTGGTCCAAATGATAAAAAGTTCGATTTTCTTTAAGTAAGATTCAGTTTCAAGTTTTGTAAATGAAAAAAACAGATTTGGAAGAACTTACTCCCCTTATGGGATCCTACTTAATTTGACTTCATATTAATCGAGATTTAAAGTGATTACCGGATATAGGAGGTCTCAAACTAAAAAAAAAAAATTTACATAAATCTTTCTTATTGTTGATATCTAAATTAGTCTTTGTGAGGAAAGACCTGCAAAATAAAAAAAAAAATCATAGAACGTCGGAATTGATATTTTGATGGTACTTCGACACTACAATCAATCTATTGTCAAAAAGTAATGAGAACGGCCTATTTGTCGTTGTGATGAAAAACCTGCAAAATAGAAACGATCATGGGGCCTCGGAATTGATATTTTGATATGTGCTTCAACATTAAAATTAATATATTGTCAAAAAGTAACGAAGTAAGGCCTATTTCATAATTTGTTTATTCATGGGGTCCCAAGAAAAGAAATGAGACCACACAAGAAATATTCACATTTGCTAATTCCTTGCAGTGAAGTGAAGGAAATTCTTTCATTATTGGGTATAATTTGTGGAGGCTGAAAGCTAGTATTCCACATGATTATACACATAGGACCTTGGGGTGGGGGGGCTAGCACTTTTTTCCCCCCTAAACAGTTCGGTGGAGTTGAAACGCAATGTAGACAAAAAGGGAGGATTACAGTAAATAATGAGTGATGGTCCTCACCCTAGAAGAATGATGCTGCCATTATTTTGCCTCTCAATTTTGTACGCTCGTTGCTTCTCCTTCATCCTTTATTTTGTTAGGGGATTTAACTCTACATATATCTATACATGCAATCTTTTCTTTTTCTACAATTCTTTTAGGAAATATATACTTATATATTTTATTTATACAAATTTCATTAGTGGGGTTAAAGGATTAATTTCAAGCACCCCTTAAAATATATTTAAAAAATCAATAAATTAATATAAAAATAATATTTAACAATCTTTTAATTCAATTTGTAGAATTCAAAATTTTCATTATCGGTGTATAAAATAAATCATATATATCACAATAAGTTGGATTTATGATTAAGTTGTCAAAAGCTTTTGCATAATAGAAAGGGAGTTTTCTTCTGTTTTTTTAGTTAAAATGGAATTAATTGTATTCTTATTTGTTTATGTTATTTCTTTCTTGATTTGTTTCACAATTGTAAATGAATTACTCAGTAGTTTTTCTTATAAATAATAACATTTAGATGAAAGGAGATTAAGTCATTCTAATGTCAATACATATCGCAGAGCTCAACGAAGACTTATTTTACACTTACAGCTCGTCGTCTATCAAGATAATTGTTTCAAGAAAATCTTATCTATTGGTTCTTGAAATATATTATCATACATAAAATATATTTTGTCTACAAAAGGATGAAAGAAAGTTTATTAAAAAATAAGGAATATAATTTATAGCGCTATTGAACGGGAGCATATAACCTTCAATTTTTTTTTTATTATAATCTTACAATTATATAATCGCAATAAAGAATTATGTAAGAATATGTAAGACTTTACTACTTATAAATGTGAGTGCAATATAAAATTTTGATAGATCTTAGATAATTCTAAATTATAATTGATTAATTATATTATAGCTCTTATTCATTCCAATCCTTACTACGTTACAAGAATTAAAAGCAAACACAATTAATTTAACAAATGAGTCTTTACAAATTAAAAGTTGCTTGCTTGTATCCAAGGACTTAAATTTAAACTTTTGTATGAGTTTCGTCAATTACATTTATATTTACATCTAATTTAAGAAATATTATTATAAAAAATAATAAAATAAATAAATATTGTTATTATTCTAATGTAAAGGATCGCAATGTAATGTTTTATAAATATTTATATATGAATTAGTACAAATTTTCCTTTGATAGGCTCCTAGACAAATAATCACGGGTGGGTTTGATTTTAGATTTATACAATTTGTCATGCCCATAAATACCAAAACATTATGTAGTATTAACTATACTATTATATTAAAAGTATCACGGACTAGTTTTCATTTAACATCTGTCTTTATTTTTTGACTCTGTGGACTATGAATATTTGTAATTTTAAAGTTATCTTAAGCAACTTTGAAACTCTCAACAAAGCGTTTTGGTGTGAAAGGTTTGGGTGACTTTTATTTGTTTTTTCAAATATTGTATTTTATTGGATTAGGTGTTGGTTTAAAAATGCCGGGACTTAGATTTATTTATAATTTACCGTACATACCATTTAAAGATGAAAAAAAAAGTGAGTAGTGTTAGAACTATGGAATTAAGAACTTAGAAGTATTTTTATTTCAAAAGCCTCAATTTTATATTTTATTTGTTTTTTATTTGTACCTTATTTTGTTTTGGTTGCTACAAGTTTTATTCATTAGTTACAACATTTTCATAGAAAAAGTTACAAGTTGTTTTAAATAATCTAGCTTATGGTATGATAACAAAATTTTTATACTTTTACTATCACTACTCTAATTTTATTTTATTTTTGAACTGATGTAATGTAAATTGCAATATACATATAGAAAACTAACATTTATAAACAAGAAAAACAATTTTGCGGTGAAGTGCAGGGACATTCTAGTTATAAAATAAAACTAATCACCTAGCTACCAATAGCATGTACTTCAATTGAAAAATTAATAAAGAAAAAAAAACCCAAATCTATTACTATATTAGGTATTAAACTAATATATGTATAGTGGTCGGTTTGGCAAATTAATGCTGTGTTTTCCATGGAGACACTGTTACCCTTTTTTATTGTGATATCTTAAAATATGATTGAAGGCTGAAATCTAACAAAAGATTGGCCCCATCACTTTTCCATGCGCATCAATTTCCGCTAAGCATCTGGTAAATTGATTACATGAACTTAAATCATCGACTTGTTAACTGTGAAAAAAAAAATCTTAATATTTGATTTACAACTAATAAGGGCATGTATCTTCTTATTCAAAAAGAAAGGGGGATTCGAATTCTTTTTAAAAAAATAATACAAAAAATTGGTTTGATTTTAAAAAAAAAATTGTTAAAAGAAGGGGTAAACTGCTAAATCACAAAGATCTGTTTAGTTTCTGTTCTCCAATTAGGATGATTTAGCTTTGACCAACCAGGCTGCAGGGCAAGTTATATTCATTAATTAGGCCTACAGCATGATAATTGAATATTGCATGATTTGTTGTCTTGGATATTTGATGTATTACCTTTTTCCAATTTTTACTACATTCCAAGGCTGGGGTGGCTTGAAGATTGACACAGATTTTTTTTTTTTTTTTTATAAATAAGATTTTTAGAACTATGCGGATGCAACATTTTGAACATCATTATTGAAAGTTTCGAGCATAAATTCTCAACGCATGAGGCGAGATTTACATGCAAATCCCAAAAAAAAAAAAAAAAAAAAAAAGCCTTGATATTGCATTCAATCTTCACTACAAGAAAATAAATGATTTGTGGTACTTTTTTAACGGCATTTCACTAAAAAATTCCATGAAGTTACTTTTTTTTCAAGTATAGTGGCATTTATATTAGAAATGCCACTAAATCTGTATTTAGCGGCATTTATAAAATAAAACGTCACTAATGATAAAAATTTTGTGACGTTTATAAAAAAAAAACCACTAAATAATTTTTAATGTTTTAATAATAGTAAATGTAATTTTTTAAAACACTTTCCAACTCAAACATTAAAATTTAGTAGTGTTAGTTTGTTGAAAATGCCTCTATTTGTCAAATTTAAGGGTGTTTGTCTACACAAATGCCACTAAAATTGTTTTCAAATTTAACAAATTTTGAATCCCCAACTTGAAGCTTTAGCTTCATTCAGCTTTTACTTTCCCTTTTCTTCAGCTTTTACCATTCATTTAGCTTCATTCTACTATTTCTTTTTCTAGCTTTTACTTTTTCTTTCCTTTTATTTTCCTTTTAATTTTTGGTTTAAAATTTTTCTTCAAAACCCATGTTCCTCAAATACCCATTTGGAACCCATTATTCCCTTCCCTTTCCTTTTTCTTCTTTTTCTTGGTTACCTCTGTTTGGGTTAGTAGCAAAGTTATCGTCATCGAAGTTCTCGGTTACCTTGGAGAAGACATTAGAGAAGACATCCTTAAAAGCTCTCACACCAACTGCTGTAACTCATGTATGTATTGAAATTTTTCTTATCCATTCAATTTTGATATGAACTAGAATGCCGAAACATATACATGAAATAGATAACCTATGTCCTCAAGGATCTTGAGTAGCTGATATTTCTAGGAATGAAAGCTTAAACAAGTGCTTATGTAAAGTTAGGGGTCATCTTTTTGCTAACTACATAAATACAATTTATCTCAGATAAACTATTCATTAAGCACCGTCATGTCAGGAAGAGATTCCTTTATATTAACAAGAGTAAAACATCATCTCTTTGGTCCTAGAATAATAATTTTAGCATAGCTTGAAAGCATTCGGGATTATAGCATAAAGTACAAGAACTTAATGGCTCTGTAGTCAACAATGAACAACATTATGATTTATTATTCATGTAGAAACAGATTGCATAAGTTGTATAACTAAAAATTAAACACCTAAAATTATAAATTGAAAAGTTGGTTCTAACTTCCACCTTAGGATTTGTTTAAAGTCCACTAAAATCATTTTTGAATGGTTATACTGTTTATGTTATTTTGTGAAAAAAAATAAGGAAACATATTTACATTGATCTCAAATTGCATCAATCCCTAGTTAGGAACCATTCATATATATATATATAGATATATACACACACACATATATTAGATAGGGGAACAGAGTTTCTAGAATCTAGCTAACCAATTTTAAAGGTACGGTTTATACATATATATATATATATATACATATAACTCTTTGCTACCCAAGATTTGAAGGAAATAATAATGGGATAGAAGCAAAACTCTCATTACTCATTTGTTAGATTGAAAGATTTTGCTTAACAAATATCAGATGTTTAAAAATCAAAACTAGCCAATATTCCAAATAATTAACATTTTATTACTCAATCTATATGTAGCTGTAATTAAATTGATTTTTAAATGAGAAACTTTAATTTCTCTTCTATTTTTATCTTATATGTGTTGCAAAAATAGGTCATCCTCTTATAACAAGCAAGCTAGATTTTTAAAACTAACATAGTAAACTGTGTTTATCTATGTTTATCTGTTGAAAGACAGAAGTGAGTTTCTTTGAAAAGGTAACTATCATGTATGGAATAGGATGGATTTTCACCTTACTGACTAGCCACTAATGCAGTATATATAATGCTGAAATCTTTGCATATTGAATGATCCTTTTTCAATTGCTCAAATCCAATTACTTGGACAGACATAGAATTAAAGATGTAGATCATTCTACTCAATTGCCTTTTTCTTTTTACTCTCTACTTAAAATTGCCTTTTGGATACCATGTTTAACATGTCTTTAATGGTTCAGTAATCTTAGTCCTTTTCTTCATATGCTTCTTAAGTTCTTTATCAGACACAGACTTCTTTAAGACTACTTTCTTATTATAGAATAAAAAATAGTAAGTATTGGCCTTCCTACTTGGTATACATCTTTGTCATATAACCATGGTCTACCAAGAAGAGTATAGGCACAATATCACACCAGATATAATCTTTATAGCTACCATAGAAATAGGAACAAGAGCAAGATGTGTTTTTGTAATGGTAGTTTTGTCAACCAAAGTGATCTTGTAAGGTTATGCATGTGATTATGCTTCAATTTGTAGACTATAATAGCTTGTTATCACATTCATAGTAGTGCCACCTTTAATTATGTGCTTATAAAACTTGTCGATGCTCTTGACTAGAGTATTTGAAGCCAATCTTCCTTATATTTCACCATATTTATTGCTAATAGTTGCCTTACCACACAAACTCTTTAGTACATTGATAAAGTTAGTTTCATGTCACTGTGGTCGTTGTCTTCATAATCTATGTATTTTTGAACGTCATGCTCACATCTTTCACTTTTTACTAGCTCAACACTATTTTTTTTTAATTCCCATGTTAAGATTCTTTCTTAGGCATTGGAAAACATAGTTGATCTTTGTTTCCACATCTAAAAACAATTAAAACTCATCCTTATTTATTGGATCAAAAGTAGAGGTTCCTTTAGAATAAAGAGCTCAAGCTGTATTTGACTCTCTAGGTTTAAAACTGTGTGCAGTTTTGCAAGTTATCTTAAAATAGTCACCTATGTTTGAAGGTTTTAGAGTTGCAAGCTTTTCCCTACTTTAAATTTTTTTTTGTTAAAAATATAGCTTGCTAGATTTGTAATAAGGTTAGATTTTTAAACCTAACCCATGTTTTTTTCTACTTTAAGAGGGTAGACTATGTGTAGTTAATTTTTTTTGTTACTTGTTGATGTATTTTGCATATTAAAAGGCTAAAACTAACACAGTACTAGTTTATTTGTTGCCTTATTTGCATACCAATAGTATTTTTTTCTTAATTACCATTAAGTAGTACATATTCTAAGAGAATGGTTGACAAGATGATGCTTGAGCCAGAGTACAACTCAATGACAAGGCTAACTGCTGGAAGTCCTATGCATTATGGGTAGACTTTTCCTTTTCACCATACTTCCCCTAGTTGAAGATGTATAGCTAAGGGTTTTTATCCTTAATATATCAACGCAACCAATGATTTATCTTTTCATAAGAAAGAAGGTATCACTATCCTATATCACTGGTTTTCTTCATATATATGTCTAATATTTAGCTAGCAATTTTAGGTTCATCAATACATGAAGCTTCCCACAATTAGATGAAAATAGGTAGAAAATATAAAACTAAAGTCCTAGCTCCCCAAGTCACTTTCCAAACAACTAACTATCTAAGCAAATGATATTCAAATAGCTAATTCATTCTATTGTCACTTTTTCTTTTGGAAACAACAAATTAATGTTTTCACAAACCCAATAAAAGAAAGTACAAAACCAATAAGGCCTCATTTCGACTCATTTTGTTCTTTTTTCTAAGAACTCATTAAAAAAATCCTTAAAATACTGATGCAAGTTATTGCACAGTGTGAATGGGATTTGGGACCTTGTGATTGTGGTAAATGTGTGAGTATTAGAGTTCAAATTGCTCAAGAAAAGTGTGGTACCTCACTTTTAGGCCAAATTTATTTGGACAACTATTTTATTAGCTATGGTTACTATCTAGATGGAATACTAGACAACTTAAATTAAGGTAAGCTTAAGACGATAAAGTGAAAATGAGATTGAAATGGAAAATTTTTCAAATTGTTTGATTTTATTACTATGATTGAGACAAGCAAAACATGGCCTTGCTATTATAAATTTGTTGGCTAACACTTATCAATTGTGAGATTACTATTTAATATATTATCAATATATTTTTTAAAATACACAATAAAATTAAAAGATTAATAGTTTTTATTTTTCAAAAAATAAGTGTTAAAAATATGATCTTGCCAATACTGTGACTTTGTCCATCCTTTTATTAATAATTAATTTTCGATAAAACAAAAATTATTAGAATAATTTTTCAATTGCTTATTGTAATAATTATTAGAACTATTAGAATGATCTATAAAATATGTAATATTCATATTACGGATGTTTGATGTTTTTGTGGAGCTCTTTAATTTTTTTATTAGTTTTTGTTATTATAATAGCTAAGCCCAATATAAATAAGTTTATTTAAACTAATTTTTTTATGAATATATTTTGCCTAGACTTTATTGTTACCTAAAATTTACTCATCTCATCTTGGCATTTGTTTTGTTTATTTATTTGAACTGATTTTCGATGAATATATTTTGCCTAGACTTTATTGTTACCTAAAATTTACTCATCTTATCTTGGCATTTGTTTTGTTTGTTTTTCCAAATTATAGTGTTTGATGAAACGACTTAATCTTACTTGAAAGGATTTGTTGTGCATAAAAACCATCAACAATAGAAGATAAAGAACCAAAACAAGGCAGCTATAGTCATTTGTGAATACTACAAGGTAAAGCATTTGCCACTACTTAATCTTTCTCTATTACACTGTGGGTTTCTAGATGTATAAATATTCAATTAAAAATTATATAAATTTTTTGTTGATGTTATCTCTATTCCTTTTCTGCATTGTTTAAGAAACATGATATCAACAAATGACACTTAATAGGTTCCCTTATTTTTATTTTTGCATTGTAATAGGTTATCTCTAATGTCATCTTGTTATTATTTTTGGTTTAATACTTAGTATAATTAAGTATGTTACAATTCATTTTCATATAATTTAATTATATAATATTGATATGATAATGGTAAGTACTAAATAGATAAAAGTTAGATGCAAAAGTCAAGATTAAGTTAAGAGTATCGAAATGGAGTGGAAAATTTTCTTAATTTTGTATTTGAGAATACAAGTGAAGATAATATAATATTATGCCCATGTTTGAAGTGTGTTAATATCGATTAGCAAATACATGAAGTTATTTTGGAACATTTAATTTGTACTGGATTTATCTCGGGATATGTTAATTGGTATTTTCATGAAAAGTTTGTACCGTCAAGGTCATCAACTAGAGTTTCTTCAACTTCAAGGACTCCTCAACACCAATATGATCCTATTAGACAAGATGACATTAAAGGCATGTTGCGAGATGCTTTTAACATTCATAACCAACATTTCCATAATTCGTCTCCCTAAAATGATGAATTTAATGAGTCAAATATTGAATGAATAAATTTGGTGAACATAGGATAGGTGTAGGTGACCAACAACCTAATGGAGAAGTATCAAAATTTTATAGGTTGCTTGAGGATATGAATGAAGAACTTTATAAGGGATCTAAGCATTCAAGGTTATCTTTCTATGTGCATCTTTTTCACTTAAAATGCTTATGTGGATGGAGAGAAAACTCTTTGACTTTATTATTGAAGTTTATGAAAGAAATATTTCATTTTGTAAAATTTCATGAATCTTGTAAGGATTTAAAGAAGATGATCAAAGATTTGGGTCTTAGATATGAGAAAATTTATAGTTGTCCCAATAATAACATGTTGCATTAGAATGAAAGAAAAAATTAAGAATATTGTCATGTGTGTGGTAATTCTCGTTGGTTGGACATAAATCTTGATGAAAGGTTGAATGAGGATGATGATAAAATCTATGTCAAAAATAAACCTGTAAAGATTTTATGGTATTTTTCATTAATACCAAGACTTCAATGACTCTTTATGTCTTCCAAAATTGTAAATTCTATGAGGTGGCATCATGATAAGTGGATGGATAATGGATCATTAAGGTATCCTACTAATATTTTGGCATGAAAATCATTTTATTCTAAGTTTCTAGACTTTGCTTTTGATCTTCAAAATGTTATGCTTGGACTAGCATCTGATGGATTCAACCTATTTAAAGTAATGAGTACTTTTTATAGTACTTGGCCAGTGGTATTGTTTCCATACAATTTGCCACCATGGATTACCGTGAAACAATAATCATTTATCTTGTCTAAGATAATTTCCAGGGAGAAAAGTCAGGCTAATGATAAAGACATGTACTTACAACCTCTTATTGAAGAGTTAAAGCAATTATAGGAGGGAGTTAAGACTTATGATGCATAAAAAAAATAACTTCAATATGCGTGCTACTTTATTATGGACTATCAACGATTTTTTTGCTTATGCGAATTTATCTGGTTGGAGCTCAAAAGGTCGTTATACTTGTCCATGTTATGCTGTGCAAACATGTTAGAAATTGTTACGTAATGGTAAGAAGTTCAGTTATATGGCACATCATCGATAGTTAGATGATAATCATTGATTTAGATTCCAAAAACGTCTCTTTGATGGAACTGAAGAGTTAAGGAGAATGCCCTTACCAATTAGTGGGTCTAATATCATGTCAAAGTTAAAAGATATCAATTTCAGTTATGAAAAAATGACTCAATCAAGAAAAAGAGTGAAAGAGATCTTTGAAGGTGTCTGACCTCTTATTACTTAAGTTAGTGAACTAATACTCAAGTTAGTGATATTGATATTCAAAGTAATGAGGAGAAAGATAAATAAATAACCCCAATAAGTTTGATTTATGGAAAAAAAAGTATTTTTTTGAGTTGTTTTATTGAGAATATAATTTATTATGTCGTAACCTTGATGTGATGCATTTAAAGAAGAATGCTTACGATAATTTTATTGAGATAATTTTCAATGTGAATAAAAGATCCAATGATGACTTAAAAAGTTAGCTTGACCTAGTTGATAAAAGGATTCGCCTTGACTTTCATCCGAAGTTGCTTCCTAATGACAAATCTTGATTGCCTTTTACCTGTTTTGGGATGTCTAAAGCTAAGAAAGATGTGTTTTTGCAAGGTTTTGAAAAATGTGAAAGTTTCAAATGGCTATGCATCAAATATATCGAGATATATGAATTTGAAATAGTAAAAACTTTCTTCATTGGAGTCACATGATTATCACATTTTGATGTAGGACTCAGTTGCCTTTACTTTACGTTCATCAAAGTCAAAGCAAGTCACTTTAATGGTAATTGAATTGAGTAACATATTTAAAGCTCTCTGTGGGAAAGTTTTTAATGGGAAAGAGCTTGACAAACTTCAAGATTGAGCCACGATTGCTTTATGCCATTTAGAGAAGATTTTTCATCCAAACTTCTTCACTATTATGATGTCTTTGGTTATCCACCTTCTATATAAAGCAACAATTGAAGGACTGGTTTATTATCAATGGATGTATCCTATCAAAAGGTATTATTTCTTTATAGCTTGATTTGGTTGTTAGGGTTGATCATATCACTCTAGTTAAAAAGGTATATGACAAATGTTTTATGGCATAAGTTTTTAGAGAGGTTAAAGTCTTATTGTTACAACAAACACTATTCAAAAGGTTTTATTGCTAAAGGATATTTAGCAAAAGAGTGTATGACATTTTGTTCTCATTATTTGGAAGATGTTGAAATGAGATTTAACAAACTATAGAAAAATGTTGGTATGTAGTATACTAACTTGACCTACACTTATCTTTTTGAAAGTTTTGGACAACCAATAGGCAAAGTTAAAATGATGGAGTTAGATAATAAATCTTGGGCAAAAGCACATTGATACATTCTTTTCCATCATGACTTAATTGAATCATTTCGCATGTAAATTTTCCTGCAAGGAAATAATTTATTCCATTAAGCATAATTTATTGTATTTTTCTTATTGTTAATGTTTTATCTTGATGCATGTAGTGAGTATAGAAATAATTTGAAGGCTCTTGCACATTATTAACGATCAAATCCTCAAAAGCTTGATAAGTTGTTCATCGAAAACTTTTATGAATGGTTACGAGCAACTGTAAGTAATTCCATACTTCCCATTATGAGAATTCTACATAGAATACTTAGGGCATAAATAAAATTAATAATATATATTTATTCCACCTTTACATATTTGGAGTGAAAAGCTTGTTAGTGAATAGATGAAGTGTCTTTCACAAGGGCTGAATAGGATTGTGAAACTATAAAAAAGTTTTATCATCAATGGATTTAGTTTCACACTAAATTTCGTGAGAGATTTAGAAAAACATAAAATTTAAGAGTTATTGTTACTTCATCAACTACTAGCTATGTTAATGCTAGGGACACAAACCCTTTAGAGGGAAACGTTGACTATTATGGCATAATTAATTACATCATTGAATTGGATTATTATTGCAAGTGAAAAGTTATCTTATTTTTGTGTGATTGAGCTAATGTGAATAATGCAAGGGGTATTAAGAAAGATCAGTTTAGATTTACAATTATGAATTTCTCTCAATTAATTCACACTAGACAACAACTCATCTAGATGTTTTTTCTTTTCAAGTTAAACAAGTTTTTTTTATTTTGAAGACCCTAAAGAATTGGGTTACTTTGTTGTTCTTCACAACACACCTAAAGACTTATTTAATATGAGGTTAGATACCAAAGATGATGCTGAACATGGAACTAATTGGTTTCTTTTTGTTAAACAAAACTTGGATGAAAATAACTCTAGTACCTCTGCTCAGTGGGTCTGTAAAGATGCTAATGAAGACATTTATGAACCATGATGGATTATCCATATTTTGTAATTAAAGTATTATGTAATAAATGCTTGTATGTAATTTATGTGGCATTCGCTTTTGTATATTTATTGTATTGTAAATCATACATTATCTTTTAATTTAATTTAATCGATATATTCTTTATATATCATTTGTTATGATTTCTTAAATTCTCAATGTCTTTATATATATTCTTTGCATATATCTTTTATATATTCACTTTTACAATGCAGCTAAGCTATAATGCCGAGGAATAGATTGAAAGGAATACATATCAAAGACATTAGTTCAAAACCGTTTGTGGCACCTATTGATCTTAGCTATGGATTGAATTCTTTGAAGGGGAATGTACCTACTGTCAATTCAAACTTAGTCACTTCTAGCCCTTCAACTAATATTGGATTTGGCAATACGAGAGGTCTGGGTTTAGATAGTATCCCTCAAATTGATTCTGCTTCTAACTTGAATTCAAGTATCATAAACCCTATATTTAGATTTCGATTATAATCATTTAACTATTGGTAATTTACTAATTGATTTTTTATTTTTTGTAGTTGATAACAATGGTCAACGGTGGACCAAAAGCGGAACAACTTTGAAGGAATTGTTTGCACTACTTCTGAATGAGCGTATTATCGTATCTGCAAACTCAATAGCCAACCAATAGATGAAGAGTCTCAAGTGTTGGTAAGATTTCTAGGCATGATTGCCTATAATGGAATGAAATTGCTTATTCATTATGAAACATGGCATAAAGTTCTAGCATAAGTTAAGGCTGACGCTTTAAACTTTATTCAGGTATTAGTATAATTAATTACATATAAAAAATTAATTATTTTAAATTAGGTTTATTGATTATAACTTTTTTTTGTATTGTTATAGTTAAGATTTGTACTTAAAATACTAACTTTATTTGTGTTTAAGTCATTGGGAAAGAAATGGAAAGACTATAAGCATAATTTGAAGAAAAAGTATTTCGATCAAAATAGTATTGTAAAAACCACAATGAAAAATCTACCTCGTGATGTGATTAGGTGGCAACTGAACAATTAGTTAGATTTTGCTTCTCAAGAAAATAAGAGGTACTAGTTTAGAACTTAAAATATTAGGTTTAATAATAAAGGTATTTTATAATTTTAGTTGGTAATATTTGTATTTCTACCATATACGTAATTATTTTTTATTACAAGAAAGAGAAAAGCTTGGGATTGCTAGCAGAAAGCAATAGAATTATAGCCACACAAGTGGATCAAAAAGTTTTGCAAAAAAGCAACAAGAAAAAGTAAGTTTATGATATCAAACTTATCCGAATGAATGAACTTGGTTTTCATTATTGACATGTGTGAAAAGTTGCAATTTATGTCTGTTTAGGACTTTTTGTGCCGTTAAAAAATAAAAGTATAAATTTACAATTATTGTTCAGTTTTAAGAATTTTAATAGTTTTAATACATGATATTAAACTTGTCTGAATAATTGAACTTTGATTTCACGATTGATATATATGAAAAAGTTGTTGTTTATGTTTGTTTATGACTTTTTATACCGTTAAAATGCAAAAATGCAAAATTTACTATTGTTGGTCTATTTTAATAGTTTGGATAGCTTCAATCTATAATATTAAACTTATCCAAATTATTGAACTTGATTTCCACAGTTGATATGTATGAAAAAGTTATCGTTTATGTCTATGTAGGACTTTTTGTGTCGTTAATAGGCAAAAATACAAATTTACTATTATTGTTCTATTTTAACAATTTGGATAGCTTCAATACATTATATTAAACATGTCTGAATAATTGAACTTGATTTTCACAGTTGATATGTGTGAAAAAGCTAATGTTTACGTCTGTTTAGGACTTTTTATGTTGTTAAAAGGCAAAAATGCTAATTTGCTATTTTTGTTTTGTTTTAATAGTTTAGATAGCCTCAATACATGATAATAAACTTGTCTGGATGACTGAACTTGGTTTCTATGATTGATATTTGTGAAAAAGTTATCATTTACATCTATTTAGGACTTTTTTGCTATTAAAAGGCAAAAATGCAAATTTACTGTTATTATTTTATTTTAACAGTTTGGATAGCTTTAATACATGGTATTATTTCGAATGATTGAACTTGGTTTTCATAGTTGATATGTGTGAAAAAGTTGTTGTTTACCTCTGTTTAAAACTTTTTATGCTGTTAAAAAGCAAAATGTAAAATTACTATTATTGTTCTATTTTAACAATTTGAATAGCTTTAATACATGATATTAAACTTGTCTGAATAATTGAACCGGTTTTTACAGTTGATATGTGTGAAAAAGTTAATGTTTACATATGTTTAGGACTTTTTATGTTGTTAAAAGACAAAAATGTAAATTTGCTATTATTGTTCTATTTTAACAGCTTGGATAGCTTCAATAGATGATAAGAAATTAGTCCGAATGATTGAAATTGGTTTCTATAGTTGATATGTGTGAAAAAGTTATCATTTAAGTCTATTTAGAACTTTTTGTGTTGTTAATAGGCAAAAATACAAATTTGCTATTATTGTTCTATTTTAATAGTTTGGATAGTTTCAATACATCATATTAAACTTATCTAAATAATTGAACTTGGTTTTCATAGTTGATATGTGTGAAAAAGCTAATGTTTACATTTGTTTAGGACTTTTTATGCCATTAAAAGGAAAAAATGAAAATTTGCTATTATTGTTTTGTTTTAACAATTTGGATAGCTTCAATACATGATAATAAACTTATCTGAATGATTGAACTTGGTTTCTATGTTTGATATATGTGAAATAGTTTTATCGTTAAAAGGCAAAATTGCAAATTTGCTATTATTATTTTATTTTAATAGTTTAGATAGCTTCAATACATGATATTAAACTTTTTTAAATGATTAAATTTGGTTTTCATAGTTAATATGTGTGAAAAAGTTGTTGTTTACCTTTGTTTAGAACTTTTTGTGCCATTAAAAGGAAAAAAAAACAAATTTGCTATTATTATTTTGTTTTAATAGTTTGGATAGCTTCAATACATGATATTAAACTTGTCTAAATGATTGAGTTTGGTTTCCATAATTGATATGTGTGAAAGGGAAAAATGTTGTTATTATTTGCAATTGTTTAAGACCTTTGTGCTATTAAAGGGCAAAAATATAAGTTTATAGTTATATTCTATTTTAACAATTTAGATAGATTAAATACATGATACTAAACTTATTCGAATGTTTAAACCTGATTGATAGGCTTTATATGCCTGAATAAATTACGATTGATATGTATTTAACAATAATATATGTTTTTATGTAGGAAATTGAGATGGGAGAAAAAATTGAACATGTGAAACTTTTTCAATTAACTCACACAAAAAAAGATAGATCTTACCTGAATGTCAAAACATAAAAGATTATGGTAATTTGTTAGATTTATTTTATACAGAAAGTAAATATTTACTATTTTAAATATATTATGAATTAATTTATTAAACTTGATAGTTTTATCTAATTAATTTACAAAAGAAAATGAAAGAGAAAACAATCACTAAGATTGAAGTAGCATCTGATGGTTCTATCAATGTACAAGAATTGGAAAATAAATTTTCATAGAAGTTGTTGGAAAAGAAAGACATAGACTAGTCCGAGGCCTTTGATTAGGTCCAACACCATCTAGCTACTATGGATGTAACTCTTAGCAATTTACATTCTCAGCAAATCAATCTTCACAAGACATCTCCATATTGAAAGAGAGGTTGCAAACTATGCAATAATGTTTCGAGCAAATGGAAGCAAAAAAGAACATGAGCATGCTAAAATTAAAAAAGAATGTGCTAGAATGGACTAAGAGTGTGCAAAATTTCAGCAATTGTATGATCAATTCGATATTCTTATAAATTTTGTGCAACAATAATTTTCAGGAACTAATCTAGGTGGTCCACCAACCTAGGTATTATATTTAGTAACTATGTATATTTTTTGAATATAAAAAATAACTTATTATTAAGTGTTAAAACTTGTATTACTTTATTCAATAGGTTCTTGAGCACACTAGTGACCAAGGTAAAAAAATCCTTCATCAAATGACAGTATTTCAAATTTATGCAGTCATCAATATCATACATTTTAAATTTTTGGTTTATGTACTAAAATAATTTGAATGTTATCACAAGTATTATTAAACTTTGTGTTACATGCATATTTGAACAAATTATACATTTATAATATTCAGTTTATGAATTTAAATTTATTTTTATTTTTTTTTACATTTTTTATTTAATGATAATAATTAATATTAAAAGAAATTTTAAAAAAATAAATTTCTTAATTTAGCGATGTTTGCATTTAAAATGCCACTAAATTTAACGGCATTTTCTAGCCACTAAAATTAAGCATTTAGTTTGAAAACTTCAGAAAAATTCAATATTTAACGATGTCTTTAAACATAAATGCCACTAAATAGAGCAGTATATTATAATATAAATGCCACTAATTTAACGGCATTTGTGCATAAAAACACCACTAATTTAGTTGAGTTTCTCTAAAAATGACACTATTTTCTCCTATGTAGGTATAGCCGATGTCATAACGTCTATATCTGAGGATCTATCGCTAGACATTGACTGGATTGAGTCACCACCAATCTTTTTTTATCTAGGTGCGATTGGCCACCTAAGGAATCTATTCTTTCAGGGAACACCTAAGTTTAAGAGTCCCTAAAAGAATAAGTTCGGGTCTACTAACTAGAATAGTTTGAGAGTTCAGTTATATGTGAAGAAGGTTATAGCACCCTTGTCGTAACAGTTTTGTGTCCACCCGACGAATTTGGAAACAAAATAAAAAATAACAGAGTCGCCACCAATCTTTTTTGGCTAGGTGCGATTGGCCACCTATTAAAACATATCCTTTTAATGAAATCTTAAAATTAATTAAAATTTATTAAAAAGATAATTTTACGGTCTGCGAAACAGTCTGGGTTCGGGAGTCGATTACGTATGGGGAAGGATTAGCACCCCCACAACGCCCATTAAAAACGGTACCAATTAACAACGTGTTATCCTTTGATTTTGATACAAACAGTCTTATTTTCAATATTCGAAAAATAATTTCTTTGATTTTTTATTTATTAAAAAAATTATTCTCGAGAAAAATAAATCAAAACCTTTTTATTGAAATAATTCTTAAAATGTTCCAGTACGTTGGTAACATTAAAAGAACTCTTTCTCACCTAGAGATTTCTTAAAGCATCTCTACTCGGAATACTTTTAGAATCTCATCTTCGGAGGCTCGAATTTATTTTTCGTAAGAAAATATCATGTTAAAAAAAATTATTCTCGAGAAAAATAAATTAAAACCTTTTTATTGAAATAATTCTTAAAATGTTCCAGTACGTTGGTAACATTAAAAGAACTCTTTCTCACCTAGAGGTTTCTTAAAGCATCTCTACTCGGAATACTTTTAGAATCTCATCTTTGGAGGCTCGAATTTATTTTTCGTAAGAAATTATGTCATGCATGCTATGCAAAATATTTTCATGTTTATGCACACATTTTATTCTCATTCAAAAATTTTATTAATTTTTTTTATTTTAATTGAAATTTTGAAGAGAAAAAAAAAGAATTTAATCATATTGAAGATTTTTTATAAATATTCCAATACGCTGGTAATATTTTACAAAAAAAATCTTCTCACCTAGAGATTTCTTAAACCATCTCTACTCGGAATACTTTTAGAATCCCATTATTGGATTAAATTTCTTTTCTTCCTATTTTTATTACTTATATTTTTAATTTATTAATCAATTTTTATTTATTATTTTAAAAAAAGAAAATCCTTACTGTATTGAAAATTTTTTATAAATACTCCAATACGCTAGTAGTACTTAAAAAAATCTTCTCACTTAGAGATTTCATAGGCATCACTACTCGGAATACCTTTGAATCTCATCATCGGATAAAAATTTCCTTTTCTCTTATTTTTTATTAGTTTAGTATTATTATTAAATTTATTTTTATATTATTGTTTTTAAAGTTTATTAACATAATCACATAAAAAAAATTTAATCACAATTTCATCATTTAATCTAACAAATATAAATATTTTAATATACATAAATATTAATAAAATAATATATAAAAAATAAGAAAAATTTTCAAAAAAAAGAAATTTTTTTTACCTGAACCGGATCGGTCAACGGTCCGGTCAACGCGCAGTTCGGTTCGACGGTTCGGTCCGGTGATTCGGCTCGGTCTGGGCGGTTCAATACCGGTTCGGTTCGGTCTGGGCGGTTCGGTTTCGGTCCAGTCAGACCGGTCTGAGCTGATGAAGGAAGCGAGTTGAAGCGCGGATCCTGTGCTCAAAACGGCGTCGTTTTGGGCCTTTAATGAAACGACGTCATTTTGGTTCTGAGCATTTATATAAAAGGTTCAAAAAAAAAATTTTCACTCATTCTTTCCTTCCTCCAAAAAAAAAAACTTTTCTTCCATCTTTTTTTCAGGCGACCTGGGTTCAGTGGCCGTCCGTCGTGACGGCCGCTGTGGTCCTCGCCGGCGGCGAACTCCGGCCACCGTCAGCGGTGCCAAAAAATTCCAAAAAAATTCTCACGAACTCCTCTCGACCTTCTGAATACAGATCTGACCTCCTTTTCACCAAAAAAAATCCTCACTTCCTTAGATCTGCTCTCAAAGTTTCGGTAAAAAAAAACTTTTTTTTTATGTTTTCTGGTTTGTTTTTGTTGAGTGTCTTTGTAGGTGTAGTTTGGTGCTGGGTTCCCCGTTCTAGGGGATTGCTTTTGCTTTTTTTTTTTATTTCTGTAAATTTTTTTCGGCAGAATCTCTTTTTTTTTATTGCTTCTTGCTTCCCCCCCTCCTTTGGTCTAGTTTACAAGCTCTATTTATAGAGCTTGTTGGGATTCAAATCTCAGATTTTTTGAGATTCGAATCCCATTTTTCAACTGAAAAATCACACCTACCGTCCGTGATTGGTGGCTTGTCGGTCGTTGGCAGCTATCGGTGGTGCTTTTGACTTTAGGGATTGTGTACTAAATTTGAACCAGATAAGGATGAAGAAAAAAGAAAAAGAAAGGAAGAAGAAGACAAACGCAGAAATGGAAAAAAAAATTAAATAATAAAAATAAAAATTTTTTAAAAAATGGTGTTTATAGTTGCCCCTCTTTGCCTATTTCTGTGAAACAGGAATAAGGCAAAGACAAATAAACAACCATTTTGCTTGGAAAGATGAAACATTGAGAAGAAAGAAGAAAAAAAAAATTTTTTTTTGGTTCGACAGAAAATGGCTCCTCTCGACAGAGGTTCAATCGATATTTTTGAAAGTTTAAAAGGCTCCTCTCAGTAGAGGCTCAACAATTTTGAAATCTCATGAAAAGGCTCCTCTCAGTAGAGGCTCAACGACTTTAAAATTCTCTTGAAAAGGCTCCTCTTAGTAGAGGCTCAACAACTTTAAAATTTCATGAAAAGGCTCCTCTCAGCAAAGGCTCAACAACTTTAAAATTCTCTTGAAAAGGCTCCTCTCAGCAGAGGCTCAACAACTTTAAAATTCTCTTGAAAAGGCTCCTCTCAGCAGAGGCTCAACAACTTTAAAATTTCGTGAAAAGGCTCCTCTCAGCAGAGGCTCAACGACTTTAAAATTCTCTTGAAAAGGCTCATCTCAGCAGAGGCTTAACAACTTTAAAATTTTCATCTTGGAAAAGCTCCTCTCAGCAGAGGCTTAACGACTTTAAAATTCATCTTGGAAAAGCTCCTCTCAGCAGAGGCTCAACAACTTTAAACTCAGCAGAGGCTCAACAACTTTAAAATTCATCTTGGAAAAGCTCCTCTCAGCAGAGGCTCAACGACTTTAAAATTCTCTTGAAAAGGCTCCTCTCAGCAGAGGCTCAACAACTTTAAAATTTCATGAAACGGCTCCTCTCAGCAGAGGCTCAACAACTTTAAAATCTCATCTTGTTTTCAAATTTGAGTTCTCATCTTTGAACAATTAAATTTCCTCTTTTGAATTCTTTTGTTTGATCATTGTCTTTACCAAAATCTTGTTTTTTTTTCATTAAGAAAAGGAAAATTTCTATCTTTATTACAACTTCTCATGGATGAATGTACTGAGTGCTCATGATGCAATGCATGTAATGCAATCAAAATCGTTCATTGTAGTAAAAAGGTTCTCGAAATCTCTCGCTTTCGGCTTCTTTTATCCGAATTCTTATATGACCAATCTGTCTTCAACATCTAACCACAATATTTTTTTTCTTCAAAAGTCTGCAACATCAATGTCTTGTCATGCTTTTCTCATCATTTTTCATTTGCCTTTGCCAACTTTAAAAGTAATGCTGAAATCTTTCATGTTTGTTTTTCTTTTCATCATTTTAAGCTCAAGACAAATAAAATGCAATCACACATTTTTCTGATGGACAAAAAATATCAAATAAGGATAAAGGAAAAGATAGGCATTATTTTCAAATGAAGGATAATGTATTTCCTATGGCTGATAACAAGTGTATGTCAAAGTGTTTGAGTTGAAATAAAAGTGTCAAAAGAATGATCATAAGATAATCATGAACAAAATATTCTCAGATTCTTTCTCTAAAACTAAATCAGATGGCTTCCTTGATTATTCAGAGTTCATCAAACTACACTTGCCCCTGCATTGTGGGATCTTTTCTTGATGATGCTTTTGTTTCACATCTAAGCCGCCTTTTCAGGTTTTCAACTTAGATAAGTCATCATTTTTTTCTCTTTTTTTTTTCTCTTTTATTTTTTTTAAGCAAAATATTTCTTCACAACATCTAAATTTATTGGGGTAGGTAAATCATCTCCGTCCATTTCTGCCAAAATCAATGCCCCGCCAGAAAAAACCTTTTTCACCACATACGGGCCTTCCCAATTTGGTGTCCATTTCCCCCGATTATCATGTTGATTTGGAAGGAATCTTTTTAACACTAAGTCTCCTTCCCTAAAGCAACGGGGATGAGTTTTCTTATCATGTGCTCTCATCATCCTCTTTTGATATAATTGACCATGACAAAGTGCTGACAGTCTTTTCTCTTCTATGAGGTTTAACTGTTCGTAGCGATTTCGAACCCATTCTGCTTTCTCTAACTCTACCTCCATCAGGACTCTCAGTGAGGGAATTTCCACTTCGACTGGTAGCACAGCTTTCATACCATATACCAAAGAGAACGGTGTGGCTCCAGTAGACGTTCTGACTGATGTTCTATAAGCATGCAAGGCAAAAGGTAACTTCTCATGCCAATCTTTGTAAGTTTTAGTCATTTTCTCCATGATTCTCTTGATATTCTTATTCGCAGCCTCCACTGCCCCATTCATTTTTGGACGATATGGTGTCGAATTACGATGGCGGATCTTAAACTGAGTGCATACTTCATTCATCATTTTATTGTTCAAGTTTTTAGCATTATCAGAAATAATTGTCTCCGGAAGTCTATATCTGCATATTATCTCTCTTTTCATGAACTTACATACCACAGATCGAGTCACGCTAGCATATGATGCAGCCTCTACCCATTTGGTGAAGTAATCAATCATCACAAAAATGAATCTATGCCCATTCGAAGCTTTTGGAGTGATGGGACCAATGACATCCATGCCCCACATTGAGAATGGCCAGAGAGGAGCTAGAACGTGTAATGTTGATGGTGGAGCATGAATCTTGTCAGCATAAATCTGACATTTATGACATCTCTTAGCATAATCAATACAGTCACTCTCCATTGTCAACCAATAATAGCCAGCCCTCATAATTTTTCTAGCCATCATATGACCATTTGCATGTGCCCCGTAAACTCCATCATGCACTTCTTCAATAATTTTCTTTGCTTCAGCTGTATTTATACATCTTAAGAGCACTTGATCTCGACCTCTTTCGTAAAGGATATCTCCGTCAATGAAAAAATTCATAGCCAATCTTCTAATAGTCCTCTTATCATTTCCTGTTGCATGTTATGGGTACTGCTGGCTTTTAATGTATTGCATGATATCATGATACCATGGCCTTCCATCAATTTTTTTTTCAACACCTGAGCAATGTGCTGGTACATCTTTCACATCTAGCTTGATGGGTTGGATTTCAGTATTTGCATCTATTTTGATCATTGCAGCTAGAGTAGCCAGTGCATCAACAATTTGGTTTTCCTCTCTAGGTAGATGCTCAAACTGAACTTCTTTAAATTGCTTGACCAACTCAGAGATGTATTTATGGTATCGAATCAACTTAGAGTCTCTTGTTTCCTATTCATCTCGTAACTGATAGATGACTAAAGCTGAATCTCCAAACACATCTAACACTTTGATCTTCTTTTCAATTGCTGCTTGTAGACCTATAACACAGGCCTCATATTCAGCCACATTGTTTATGCAATTAAAATTTAATCTGGCTGTGATGGGGTAATAATGTCCATCAGGAGATATCAAAATTGCCCCAATACCATGACCCAAAGCATTAGCAGCTCCATCAAAATACATCCTCCATGATTTTTCAACAGGTTCATTTTCTTCAATGGCCATCACATCCTCATCAGGAAAATCTAATTTCATTGGCTCATAATCTTCAATTGCACGATCAGTAAGAAATTCAGCTATTGTACTCCCTTTAATAGCTTTTTGAGTCACGTAAATGATATCATATTTTGAAAGCATAACTTGCCACCATGCTATTCTTCCTGTCAATGAGGACTTTTTGAAGATATACTTAATAGGATCCAGCTTTGCTATGAGCCAAGTAGTATGATAAAGCATGTATTGTCTAAGCCTTCGAGCTGTCCAGGTTAATGCACAACACATCTTCTCTAATGGTGAATACTTTGACTCATAATCAGTGAACTTCTTACTTAAGTAGTAAATTGCTCATTCTTTCTTATCAGTTTCATCTTTTTACCCCAGCACACATCCCATTGAATTTTCATGCACTGTCAAGTACAAAATCAAAGGTTTTTCTGGCTTTGGTGGGACCAACACAAGTGGATTTGACAAGTACTCTTTGATCTTATCAAAAGCTTCTTGGCATTCGTCATTCCATTCTCCAGGATCATGTTTTCTGAGAAGCTTGAAAATAGGATCACACTTATAAGTGAGTTAAAAGATGAAGCGAGCAATATAATTTAATCTCCCTAAAAAGCCTCGCACTTCTTTAGAGGTATGAGGAGGAGATAAGTTTTGGATGGCTTGTATCTTATCTAGATCAACTTCAATTCCTTTTTCACTAACTACAAAGCCCAATAGTTTTCTTGATTTGGCTCCAAATGTACATTTGGTAGGATTCAACTTCAACTGAAATCTTCTCAACCTGCCGAACAACTTTTTGAGACTGACTATATGATCCTCTCCTTCATGAGATTTTGCAATCATATCATCTACATACACTTCTATCTCTTTATGCATCATGTCATGAAAAGGAGTCACCATTGCTCTTTGATAAGTAGCACCAGTATTTTTTAACCCAAAAGGCATGACTTTGTAACAGAATATTCTCTACATGGTCACAAATGTAGTTTTCTCCATATCATCTCGAGCCATCTTGATCTGATTATAGCCTGAAAAACCATCCATAAAGGAAAATGTGGAGTGCCTAGCAGTATTATCCACTAGAGTATCGATGTGAGGTAAAGGAAAGTTATCCTTAGGGCTTGCCCTATTCAAGTCTCAATAATCAACACACATTCTCACTTTTCCATCTTTCTTAGGAACTGACACTATGTTGGCTACCCATTCAGGATATTTTGCCACTTCTAAAAATCCAGCATCGAATTGTTTCTTCACTTCCTCTTTAATTTTTAGCAGCATCTCTGGTTTCATGCACCTTAGCTTTTGCTGCATCGATTTACATCCTAGTTTTAAAGGTAACTTGTGCTCTACAATATCAGTGCTGAGTCCTGGCATATCCTGGTAAGTCCATGTGAACACATCTACATATTCTCAGAGCAGCTCTTCTAGCTTCTGTCTTTTAGCTGGTAAAAGAGATGTACCAACTTTGACCTCTCTTTTATTCTCACCATCTCCCAAATTTACTGATTCAGTAATTTCTTGGTGGGGTTCAATTGGCTTATCTTCATGTTCTATTAATTTTAACAAATCAAGAGGCAGTGTGTAGTTATCTGAATCTTTCTCATTATCAAGTTCATCAAGATAAATTAAGCTTTCAAAATCAAATCCGAGATTATTGCCATGATTATCTTCATGTTCATTGTTTGGAACCCTGCAAAAGGGTAAGATGAAGAGAATATTAGCACACAAAAATAGAATGGCAAGAAAATGATGGAAAGAAAAGAATGAAAGGTAAAATGAAGATAAAAACAAAAGAAGAAATGTGGATGCATCTTCTAAGTCTTTTATTAAAATGACAAACATAAACACACCATAAAAGATCTCCTAAAACTCGTAAAAAGTAATTAGGGATTTTAAGTTTTCACATTACTTTTCCAAAGTTTTAAAAACAACAGGCAGCTCTGTAACTTTCCAATTATCCATCTCAAAATCTGAAAGATAAGGGTACACGAACAGCTCTTCACTTCGACTCTTCTTTTCTCCATCATCCACCATTTGAATGGCCAGCTCTGAAAATTTTTTCATGAATCCTACACTTGAGGCTCTCTGTAAATCTGAATAAATGTATCCTCTCGAGTGAAAAGAATCATAGAGGTATAGAATGACTATGGGCTCTGACTCCGGCTCATATCCCTTAAGATTAGCTATCTTTTTATCTCTTTTCTCATTCACCATTCTTACTCTATCCCCTCTTGTTGGTTTATATCCTAAGCCAAATATGTCTCTCTTTTCATATATGGTTGATGACTTCGTGATTCCTTGCAAGTTCTTCCCAAGTCCAGCTTCAGGTTGCCATCCCATCTTGGTAAGCTGTTTGACTACCATTTTAGTAGTCGTAGATAAGTGTGGCGAATATAATTTAGCTCCTTCAGCTATATATGTTGCATTGGCAATCTCGAAGGATCTATAAGAACATTCTAGAGCTTCATCTGTCGATTCTACATAAGAAGTATTTATCGGTTGAGTTACTAATAAATCTTCTTCTCCTGCCACACATGTTAGCTTCCCTTCAACAATGAATTTGACTTTTTGATGTAATGAGGATGGAACAGCACCTGCCATATGGATCCACGGCCTACCCAATAAACAACTGTATGAAGGAGAGATGTCCATAACTTGAAATTTCACATTGAAAATGCATGGGCCAATTTGCAATGGCACTTCTATATCTCCTAGCACCTCTCTTCTGGTTCCATCAAAAGCTCTCACTATCATATGACTAGGTTTCATATAAGATCCATCAACAGGGAGTTTTGCCAAAATAGTCACGGGCATAACATTGATGGATGAACCATTATCAATCAAAACCTTAGCCATTATATGACTTTTACATTTCACAGTAATGTGAAGAGCCTTGGTACTTCCTCTACCTTCAGGAGGAATCTCTTCATCACTGAAAGAGATATAGTTTGAAATCATCAAATTGCCAACAAGATGTTCCACATATTCAACAGAAGCATTGTGAGATACATATGCTTGATTTAGCACTTTTAGCAAAGCATTACGGTGTGACTTTGAACTAAGCAATAATGACAATAACGAAATTCTAGCTGGCATCTTGTTAAGTTGTTCTACCACGCTATACTCGCTATGTTTTATTAACTTCAAAAATTCACCTGCTTCACTCTCAGATACTGGCTTCTGCCATTCTTTTTCTAGGGTTGTGTCAAGACCACTCTGACTTTCATTTTCTTCTCTTACCTTGGCTTTCTCCTTTCTAGCTTTTTCTAGAGCTTCTGGGGTATAACACCTCCCACTTCGAGTTATGCCTCCTACACCCATTATGTTGGCAGTATCTGGGTTAACTACGACATCATAATCATACTTCTAAGGTACTGCTTTATCATTCTGATATGGAAAAGGGCCAGAAACTTTAATTGTCACCACTGGTCGAGAGATGGGCTTTTCTAGCTTTGATGTTAGCTTCTCATCATAATAGATAGTTACCGGTCTACGTACAAACTTATTCTTTGAATCAATGGTAGACACTTCAGCTTTCACCAATTCTTTTCTCTCTTGGTAAAACTCTATTCGACCTTTATCCATCAATTTTTGCACCTCCTAATGGAATTGTTGACAATTCTGGATAGAATGCCCCAGAACATCTCTGTGATAATTGCAACTTTTAGTTGAGTTAATTATTTCAGAGTAATTTTGAGGTTCTATTGGCTTTAACATGTCAGCTTTGATCAATACTTCGAACACTTTAGCCATAGGAGTTTTGACCTCTTCTATTCTTCTTTTCACATATCTTGTTTACCCATCAACCAAAGCATTTATTGATGGTCTGGTATGATTTGGTAGAGGGTTCCCATTAACATTTGGAGTTCCTTGTTGGCTGGTATCAAAATTTAATACTCCTTCATTGATTAACCCTTGCACTTTACGCTTTAAAGTAGTACAGTTCTCAGTGGAATGACCTAGATTCCCATAATGATAATCATAATGTGCATTGGGGTCATACCATTTGGGAAACGGAGGTTTCATAGGTTCAATGATAACAGGAGCAAGCAGATGTTTCTCAACAAGTCTGGGATACAAATCTGTGTATGTCATGGGAATGGGATCAAAAGTGATTTTTTTTTGGGTATTTCTCGGGACTCTTACACCAATATTAGGACTAGGTTTCCATCCTGGTCTGATAGGTGCAACAGAATGATTATAGGTGGGTGTCTGAAAGGATGGCTGAAAATGAGGTGGATAAGCTGGTTGTGGTAATGACTGGTATGGTTGATATGAATGAGGGATAGATGTAACATGGTTTACAGAAGGGTAATGGGTCTGGTATACTGGTGTAGGATAAGGTGTGAAACCTCTAAATTGTTGCCCCATATAGTTCACTGCTTGAGCCTCATTCTCTCTCTTTTTGGGAGCTTCACCTTTTCTTGCTCCACTTGTCTCTCCCGCATCGAGCTTACCATTTTTTATGGCATTTTCAATGATCTCACCTGATATCACCATATCTGTAAAGTTTTTGGTTGCATTGCCTATCAATCTCTCATAGTACGGTGCTTTCAAGGTGTTCACAAATAAAACAGTTGTTTCTTTCTCAGTGAGAGGAGGTTGAACTTGTGCAGCCATATCTCTCCATCTTTGTGCATACTCCTTGAAGTTTTCAGTTACTTTCTTTTCCATGCTTTGAAGAGACAGACGATCTAGAACCATATCTGTGACATGCCGATATGGTGTAAGGAATGCCTTTGTAAGCTCTTGCCAAGAACGAATATGAGTCCTATCTAACTGGACATACCATTTAGCTGCAGAACCCATAAGACTATCTTGAAATATATGCATTAACAACTTCTCATCTCGAGCATATGTTACCATTTTTTGACAATACATGGTGATGTGGGTCATTGGGCATTTTGTGCCATCATATTTTTCAAATTCAAGGACTTTGAATTTAGGTGGAATTACCACATTTGGAACTAAACAAAGGTCAGCCACATCTGTGGAGCCATAAAAATTCATTCCCTCTACAGCCCTAAGTCTTTCTTCCAATAACTTCATCTTCTCCCGGGCACTGGTATCTTCTACCTTTTCAGGTGTTTGCATCCCTAGCTTTAATCTTTCCTTAGGATCATCCAAATCAGAAACTAAGATTGGCTCAGGTGGTTTTTCCATCATAATGAGATTAACAAAATTTTGAAATTGTCCTGGAGCAGGTGTGGATGTCATTCCTAGATAAGGATTAGGATATCCACCAGGAGTAGGAATTGGTACTCTAGTTCCTTGTGAAGGTTGGTTCAGTCGTAGCTCAAACCCTGGAGGATAGACAGGATCTACCATATCTGGCGATTGTTCTTGAAAGCTAGGATTTTCTTCCACTATTTTTCCTTTGTCAAGTTTCTTGAGCATATCCATTATTGTGCTAAGATCTCCTTTTAGTTCTTCTTGAGCTTTTTCAATTCTCTCAAATCGATTAGCCTGTTCTTGCTCCATGATTCTTGTCTGTGTCCTGGTATTGTATGAATGACGAGTAGGTTGGGCCGAAATTTTTGATGGGCAAGCTATTCTTGAACCTTTATTACCACAAAATATTTTATTTTGAAAAAGAAAAAAAAAATTAGAATGCTATGTGTTAAAATTTTTATTTTATGAAAAATGATGTATATGATGCGTGAATGCAAGTGAGAGATATTTGTTCTTGGATGAATTTCAACATTAGAAATTTTTATTGATCCCATACAACTTTTATTACATAGGATTTATCATCCTAGAGTTATATCCATAAAAGCATTTGACTTGCTCATAATGGTCCTTCACCTCATCTAGAAAGTTCACTAGGCACTGTCCATATTCTCCTATGGGATTGACTTCTCTTCTTAATGCTTCTACCTTTTCAACCATCTCCCATGCTTTCCTCACTGCCTTGCAAACTTGATTAGTCAAGTGCTTTATGTACTGTTGCCTCCCTAAACTTTCTGCCTTCCATCTCATATGAGCATCCCTTTCTGAATCACATGTGAAGATCCAATCTTTTTCCCTTCTATGCCACTCATCTATCATTGCTGAAATATGACTTTTGTGATCTTACAGTTGTAGCTCTAACCCTTGGATCACCTGGTGAAGTGATTCTTTTTCATGACTTTTAATCTTTTCTTTTCATTTTGGCATTCCACCAATCTTGCTGATGTTGTAGAGTATAATCCCTTCCAATTCTGACATTCTTGAGAAATTATGGTGGTCTCCTCTTGCTTTTCTTGAGCTTTGCCCTTCCATTGGTTTATTCCCTCTTGGAGCTTATCCATTTCACGTTGTCGGCCAAGGTAAGACTTGGTAACTCGTAACCTCTTATTTTCTTGATGTAGATCTTTCAAGTCACTATTAGCCAAATCTCGCTCTTTTATGACTTTTTCTAATATGCTCCCTTGTATCTCCGCTTCATATCTTAATTGCCCTACTTTTTCACGAAGTCTCAAATTTTCTCTTCTTATTTCTTTTTTTTCAGCTTCTAATTCTTTCTTGATAAGCTCAACTTCTGATAATTGCACCTCTTCTGAAAGATTAACCAATTGATATGAGCTATCATCAGGAGGGAGTATTATGTCTCTAGGCCGCATTGCTTTCCAAATTTGGTAGTCAAAAATGACTTTGTCGATGAGAGGCCCTAACCTCATTCTTTGTGTTCTCTTCCATGCTTGGATCAACTGCTCCGAGGTTCTTGATGGATTCGATTTCCCATAAATGAATTCTACTTGGACCAAGCCATGAGTAGCAGGAACAAACTGTTTTGCACCAAATTGCCTAAGTGCCATCAATGGAGCGTAACTCATAACGCCCCATAGCCCTAATAACGGAATCCATGGCTCATTTCCTCCACGATACAATAAGGGCACACGAGGCATCCAAGGCGCCATCCATTCGATTTCATCCCCAGTAATTCTTCACAAGAAAAGGACCCATTCTTCCTTAGTCTTTAATATCGGCCATTAGCTTTTGTAAAACTCTTCGAGTGGTGCCTTATTTTGAAGATATGGTTTCGAAAATGCACTCTTCCCACATTTCAAATGACTTCTGACCCATACGTATAATAGAGATGCACATCCTATAAATCGTCCTTTCTCATTTCGTCGACAGAAATTCAATGACCTGATGGTTTCGGCTAGGACTGTTGGAGTGGGATTAATTGCTTGGATTTTAATTTGCTCGAAAAAGTCCACCACAGTTATCTCAATGTAACCTAAAGTCTTCGGAAAGATTATCATGCCATACAATGCTAGAGCAAACACATCCATACCTTGATCATTATCCAAATGCTCCTGAATAAAATTTCAGAGAAAGTCCCAACGAATGCCGAGATGTTCACCTTTAGACTTCACAAAGGAATCAATGGTTTCTACTTTAACCTCCATAAGCTTGGCTAACTTTTTGCGATAACATGATTTTGGCTTTCGGGTAAATACTTTATCTGGACATTGTAGTTTTATCCCGAGCAAAATCGAATACTCATCGATGGTTGGCACCAAATCTTCTTGATTAAAAGTGAAGCATCTATAGGATGGATCCCAAAACTGTATAGCTGCTTTGACCAACTGTTCATCAACCACTACTGAAATGAGGGATGCAATCTGCCCATACTTTTTGCAAAAGGTTTCTTTTCTTTCTTCACTTAACTGACCCCGGACAGCAGCTAACTATTTTAAATCATTCTGTGTGAGATCTAAATGCACCTTCTCGGGTAACTTAGACACATAACTGGTAGGCAAACAATCTTCGTTCTTTTGTTGAGCCTCTTTCGACCAAACATGTACTTCATTATATGACTTACATGGCACACTGACTGAGGATGAGCAAATCTGTAGTTCTATGGGATCCATGAAAACTTCTTTGGAGAAATGTCCTAGAGCAAATATCTCGATGCAAAACTGTATGATATGATTAATGCAAAAAGAAAAAGAAACAAAATTGAGTTAATGTGAGGATGGTTTAAAAAAACATTTTTTGTTTTTTTTTTTGTTTTTTTTTTTGAGATTTTTTTTTTGTTTGTTTTGTTTTGTTTTGTATTATACACAACTTTTATTCTTAGGTGTTTTCTACAAGAAAGTGGATGGAGCTCTACATAAGGCTGGTTTCCTAGGCTTATTATATGTTGGGTTTGGATTGACAGGGTCTAAAGGTTCCCAAATTGTTCCTCACTGCCGTTCATATTGGACTAGTAAGGCATCCCGATCCTCACCCATTATAGGCTACTAACGAAAAGGGTTCAATTCGAGTGGAAGTATTTCGCTTGCCATTGCGGAGGTTATCACCTCACGAGAGCAATAGGTACTTTACTTCCTCCTATAAAGGACGGAGCCCGGGTATAGAGCTCATGTATGAGATGCATCGTGTCATTGTGTACAAATATATCCTAATTTATTGACAGTAATATATACAAAAAAAAATAAAACATAAGAGGCATAGTAAAAGAAATGTGTGTGAATTTTTTTGTTTTGTTTTATTTTTTGATTTATTATTTTTTTTGTTTACCCTTTTTACTAAAAGTGAAAAAAAAAAATTTAAGAAATTGGTTAAGACTATTTAAACCAAAATTTGAGGATAACAAGTAGTTAATTTTGGCCTGACTCTCGAAAACAAAAGGCGTCCCCAGCGGAGTCGCCAAGCTGTCGTAACAGTTTTGTGTCCGCCCGACGAATTTGGAAACAAAATAAAAAATAACAGAGTCGCCACCAATCTTTTTTGGCTAGGTGCGATTGGCCACCTATTAAAACATATCCTTTTAATGAAATCTTAAAATTAATTAAAATTTATTAAAAAGATAATTTTACGGTCTGCGAAACAGTCTGGGTTCGGGAGTCGATTACATATGAGGAAGGATTAGCACCCCCACAACGCTCATTAAAAACGGTACCAATTAACAACGTGTTATCCTTTGATTTTGATACAAACAGTCTTATTTTCAATATTCAAAAAATAATTTCTTTGATTTTTTATTTATTAAAAAAAATTATTCTCGAGAAAAATAAATCAAAACCTTTTTATTGAAATAATTCTTAAAATGTTCCAGTACGTTGGTAACATTAAAAGAACTCTTTCTCACCTAGAGATTTCTTAAAGCATCTCTACTCGAAATACTTTTAGAACCTCATCTTTGGAGGCTCGAATTTATTTTTCGTAAGAAAATATCATGTTAAAAAAAATTATTCTCGAGAAAAATAAATTAAAACCTTTTTATTGAAATAATTCTTAAAATGTTCCAGTACGTTGGTAACATTAAAAGAACTCTTTCTCACCTAGAGATTTCTTAAAGCATCTCTACTCGGAATACTTTTAGAATCTCATCTTCGGAGGCTCGAATTTATTTTTCGTAAGAAAATATCATGTTAAAAAAAATTATTCTCGAGAAAAATAAATAAAAACCTTTTTATTGAAATAATTCTTAAAATATTCCAGTACGTTGGTAATATTAAAAGAACTCTTTCTCACCTAGAGATTTCTTAAAGCATCTCTACTCGGAATACTTTTAGAATCTCATCTTTGGAGGCTCGAATTTATTTTTCGTAAGAAATTATCTCATGCATGCTATGCAAAATATTTTCATGTTTATGCACACATTTTATTCTCATTCAAAAATTTTATTAATTATTTTATTAATTTTTTTTATTTTAATTGAAATTTTGAAGAGAAAAAAAAAGAATTTAATCATATTGAAGATTTTTTATAAATATTCCAATACGCTGGTAATATTTTACAAAAAAAATCTTTTCACCTAGAGATTTCTTAAAGCATCTCTACTCGGAATACTTTTAGAATCCCATCATTAGATTAAATTTCTTTTCTTCCTATTTTTATTACTTATATTTTTTAATTTATTAATCAATTTTTATTTATTATTTTAAAAAAAGAAAATCCTTACTGCATTAAAAAATTTTTATAAATACTCCAATACGCTGGTAGTACTTAAAAAAATCTTCTCACCTAGAGATTTTGTAGGCATCACTACTCGGAATACCTTTGAATCTCATCATCGGATAAAAATTTCCTTTTCTCTTATTTTTTATTAGTTTAGTATTATTATTAAATTTATTTTTATATTATTGTTTTTAAAGTTTATTAACATAATCACATAAAAAAAATTTAATCACAATTTCATCATTTAATCTAACAAATATAAATATTTTAATATACATAAATATTAATAAAATAATATATAAAAAATAAGAAAAATTTTCAAAAAAAAAAAAATTTTTTTACCTGAACCGGACCGATCAACGGTCCGGTCAACGCGCGGTTTGGTTCGATAGTTCGGTCCGATGATTCGGCTCGGTCTGGGCGGTTCAATACCGGTTCGGTTCGGTCTAGGCGGTTCGATTCCGGTCTAGTCAGACCGGTCTGAGCTGATGAAGGAAGCGGGTCGTGGGTCGGGTGCGCGGATCCCGGATCAGGTCGCGGGTTGAAGCGCGGATCATGTGCTCAAAACGGCGTCGTTTTGGGCCTTTAATGAAATGACGTCGTTTTGGTTCTGAGCGTTTATATAAAAGGTTCAAAAAATTTTTTTTTCACTCATTCTTTCCTTCCTCCGACAAAAAAACTTTTCTTCCTTTTTTTTTTTTTTCAGGCGACCTAGGTCCGGTGGCCGTCCGTCGTGACGGCCACCGTGGTCCTCGCCGGTGACGAACTCTGGCCGCCGTGGTCCTCGCCGGCGACGAACTCCGGCCACCGTCAGCGGTGCCAAAAAATTTCAAAAAAATTCTCACGAACTCCTCTCGACCTCCTAGGTACAAATCTGACCTCCTTTTCACTAAAAAAAATCCTCACTTCCTTAGATCTGCTCTCAAAGTTTCGGTAAAAAAATTTTTTCTTTTTTTTTTTGTGTTTTCTGGTTTGTTTTTGTTGAGTGTCTTTGTAGGTGTAGTTTGGTGCTGGGTTCCCCGTTCCAGGGGACTGTTTTTGCTTCTTCTTTTTTTCTGCAAATTTTTTTTTCGGCAGAATCTCTTTTTTTTTTTTTTGTTGCTTCTTGCTTCCCCCCTCCTTTGGTCTAGTTTACAAGCTCTATTTATAGAGCTTGTTGGGATTCAAATCTCAGATTTTCTGAGATTCGAATCCCATTTTTCAACTGAAAAATCACACCTACCGTCCGTGATTGGTGGCTTGTCGGTCGTTGGCAGCTATCGGTGGTGCTTTTGACTTTAGAGATTGTGTACTAGATTTGAACCAGATAAGGATGAAGAAAAAAGAAAAAGAAAGGAAGAAGAAGACAAACGCAGAAATGGAAAAAAAATTAAATAATAAAAATAAAAATTTTTAAAAAAATGGTGTTTACAACCCTCACAATGCCCATCAAAAGATGGTACCAGCTAAATTTTGTGTTATCCAATAAGCCTTAAAAATTTACCAAGTAATTAACTATTAAAAATTATTCTCAATTGACTTTAATACTTTTAATAGAAAAATTGAGAAAATTCCCTCACCTCAAGAGTGTGCAAAGAAATTACTATTTCACTTGCAAAGGCTCCATCGTCGGATCATTTAACATTAAAGAAATTCAAGAAACAAAAAGAAAAAGAAATAAAAATTGAACTTTAGATATAAATTCTTTTCGTTTCAAAAATTCATTGTTTTTGTGCAGAAAAAATTGATACTTTCAACTTCACCCCGAAAATATTTTTTAAAAACTTTAATTTTAAAAAAAATTGATACTTTCAACTTTTCCTCAAGAAAAAAACCTAGCACGATAAACCCTTTTCTTTGCCTCATTCACATGAAATCCCATACACTCAATGACTTCAAAACAAATGTTTTCTCTTTCACAATCACAATCCAACCATAATACCAAATGACCACAACCACGAGCCTCTAGACTTAGATGTCTAGAAATATGGGCCTTTGGGCTTGATTCTATCTTGACAACTGATGCTTGAAATAGGTCTAGAGGATTAGTGGCATTCCAGTCTTGATAAGAAGCTGGAAAATCTACACTGAATACATGTCCAATAACAGAAGTCACTTTGAAATGAGCATGAAAGTCAAGAAAAGGCCCGTTGAACTCATGGACATCTGTACTGCCCCTCCTTGTCGTCATTTAGCCATGAGAGAGTACAGAAGCAATGGAGAGAGCGATGCTATGCTTCTTTCACAATCATGAGAACTTTGGAAGGAGGAGACATTTTTCCAATTTCCAGTTCCACTTTTTTTTCTTGGGTTTTGGCTTGTTGCTTCTATTTTCTGTGTTTATCAGGTTGTTCCCATATTTTGTTTCTGTCTTTCTTGCTCTGATCACCAAATAACGGTAGCACAGCCAACCAGTGACCACTACTTAACCAACCTTGTGAGGTTTAACCTTCATCACGTCAGAGTCTTGCTTATTAAACCCAATGGCAGTGGCAGGTGCTCCATCATAGTAGCTGGACAGATGCAAGGGTATCAGGTATTCCTAGCACAGCTGCCACAAAAATACAAACTACTTCACCAATATTTGGAGAGATGCATTGTATTGTTGTATATAGCCCATCCTTCTGCAATAGCCTTCGCAACTGCTGTTCCAGATCCCATTGGAATTCCAATATTTGTTTTCTTAAGTGCAGGTGTATCATCGACACCATCACCCATAAGAATTGCTTGATCAACACATAACTGATCACTTAGCACTTCAATCGTTCTCATATCAGCTGGAATTTTGCTTCCCACACTGACTTTTACTATGTCTCATGGAACTAGCTCAGGTGCAGAAAGTATTGAAAAACAACCATTGCGCAGCACAGTTGCAATATCAGCTTGATAGGCATATAGCTCCTCAAGAGCCTTTTCAGCATTTGTTTCCGTAATCACTCCTGAGAATCAGTGAGACCTATTATCGAGTCTACCCCAAAGAAATCCAGAACCAAATCTAACTTTTGCAAAAATGTTCGATGCAGTTAACAGTTCAACACTAGCAAAAAATTAATTGAAACCTTTCGTTGAGTCTACTCTAAGGAAATCCAGAACCTCTGGAACAGATCTGGCGTAAGTGTTCTCTATTGAGGATAGGTGAAAATAAGCTTTACTGTTTTCTGTTGGTTGATTTTCCTTTTTTTTTCATGGAGGATTCATGGATGCATTCATTGATTTCAAGGATATTATGAAACAAAATGGCCTGCTATTTCTGTCAGTTTTTGGGTGACCAGTACATCAAGATTCAAGCCTAAATTTGCGTACTGCCAAAGCTTCATCAACATTTCATTTCAACTACTAAATCATCAATTATCCTAACAGTAGTCCTATACAGAAGTCAGTTACAGCATGTTCATGCACAAAGATCTGGCAAATGAAATGTCACAAAGACTTCTCATCAGGTAGATAAGAGGGAGATCCACCCTTAATTTAGTTCTTTCTTCGATTGAAGATGCCGCTGATATTGGGTAAAAACACCTTTTTTGAGACAAAAGACTTTTCTTTTTCCAACTTTTGAGCCTGAACAATTTTCTCTGATGGGTTTTACTTTTGAATTCTGTAGTGTTGTGGGGATGATTCTGCTGAAATCTGGGCTTCTGCTAGAATTCGAGATACAGCTTCAGCTACTTTCTTCTGTTCGCCCCTTTCTGTGTTTCTATTTTTCTTGTGGCCATGGCAAAGGTGGTAAACAGAAGGAAAAAAGTGGGCTGTTTTGGTTAGCAGAAGAACAAAATTGAGCGATTTCTTCAACTTGGATAAGTCCCTCTAAGAAACTCACATCCCATTCTTCCCAATTTTCTTTTGCTCATACCCTTTTTTTCTTAGTTTCTGTTTGGTTTTTTTTTTTTTGGTCACCTCCCCCTTTCGTTTTCGTTGCTTTGTTGCTGTTTATAGGACCAGATCAAAAAATTTTTTGATCAGATCAAAGTCCTCATCTGATTGGGTTATCAAAAACTTAAGACTCATCCTACCTCACATTAAAACCTATAGGAACTCTACAACCTCCAATTTAGGACCAAAGATATATTTTTTTATTTTTTTATCACTAAATCTTGTTAAACTAATGATAAATCTAATAAAACAGATAAATCAACTAAAAAAATCAAAGAAAAATAAAATAAAAATAAATAAATAAAAATAAAGGCCAATTGGGCTTGTTAGTTGGATCCTAAACTGAGTTCAATGGGCTTAGACCCAAGTCCTATTGGACCAAGCCTAATGGGCTTAGGTTTAGACTAAATAGGGTAGCTACATCTGTCCCTCTTTGCACATTTTCTGTGAAACAGGAATTGTGCAAAAACGTAGACACCCATTCAAGACTCAACTCGATGCTTTTTTTTTTTGTTTTTGTTTATTAAAATTTTGATCAAAGCTCCTCTAAGTAGAGGCTTAACAACTTTTGAAAAATAAACAAGATTCCTCTAATCAGAGGCTCAACAACTTTTGGAAAATAAACAAGGCTCCTCTAATTAGAGGCTCAACGACTTTGGAAAGATAAACAAAGTCCTCTAATCAGAGGCTCAATGACTTTAGAAAATAAACAAGGCTCATCTAATCAGAGGCTCAACAACTTTTGAAAAATAAGTAAAGCTCCTCTAATCAGAGGCTCAACAACTTTTGAAAAATAAATGGCTCCTTTAAACAGAGGCAACTATGACTTTGGAAAAATAAATTACTCCTTGACAATCATTTCTAAAAGAGTTTATAGATCGTGATTGAAGGAATTTTGTAATGGGAACTCAAAGATTCACAATTTGAGTGCAACATTTAGAGGATCAGATTTGCAAGAACCTTCCAACTTCATAAGAATTTACTGAAATTTGATTCTCAAAATTTTAGTTTCATTCAAATTTGCAAGATCTCAAGATTTGTATTTGCAACTTGAAAGACTCACATCAAAGATCCTCATTTGAATTTTGAAGGCTCACATCCAAAAATTCAAGGCTTTTTAAAGGTTCGCGTTTGGCAAGGTTAGGATTCATATCCAAAAATTCAAAGCTTCTCATTTGAGTTCAAAGGCTCAGTAATAAAACTTAGAGTTTCATATCTAAGTTCAAAAGTTCTCATTTAAAAATTTAGAGATTCATATCTAAAAAGTTGAAGCCTTGTATTTTAGAGATTCACATCTAAAAGTTCAAAACTTTTCATTCTAGTTTGAAGATTTACATTTGATGAACTTTAGGGTTTCACTCCTCAAAGATTCTCATTTTGAAACTCAAAGATTCTCATTTGAGTTCTCAAAAATTCTCATCAAAATATTCACAATTTCTTTTCCAAGTGACTCAAAAATTTGCATGAATGAATGTTATGACCAAAGATGCAAATGCCTTCTTAATGATGTAAATGCAGCAACCTATATTCTCATAGTGCCATGCATGTCCAAACAAAGTTTAATTCAAGCGATGATGTCACCATGATGCATGTAATGTAGACATCTATGTAACAAAATTCTAAATAATTATGGTGATATGGCTCTCAAAACTCCACCATTTCGCATGTCTTCCTTGTTCAGTTTCTCAATACTTCGGAACAAGTTTCATCAATTGATTATCACTTGACCATCTTTCATGAACTTCTCAGCACTAAAAAATTTCAGAACAAGTTTCATCCACCATCACTGAGTCATTACTCATAGGCGTCTCAGCATTAACCATTTTGAACTAGGTCACACTCATAGGTTTCTCAACCCTAACCATTTCAAAACAAACTTTGTCCACTGATTATTTTCATCATTCAATCATAACTTGCAAGTCATGTTGACCAATTCATCTTTGTACTCATCACTTGGTCATCATTCATAAACTTTTCAACATCATTTCGTCAATTGCTCCATATCATTTTCATCACTTAACCATAACTCATAGGTTATATCAACCAATACATCCCCATATTCATCACTTGATTATACCACTTTTCAAGATTTGCCCTATCTTCATTTTATTGTCCAATCCATCATCATATTCTTCATTTGGTTACATCATATGTCCTTTCAAATCATCTTTTTTAGGTTTCTATCATTTCTTCATTTTGTTACCACCATCATCTTAGATTTCTTTTCAAATAAATGTAAGACTCTTTTAAGAACATATTTATTCCTTCATTATCATTTCAATTCTTGCCAAATATAATGCAATCAAGCATTTTTTTCAATTCATTCTAGGGGTGTAATAATAAGAGAACATAAGGTGAATTATGATAAAGATAATCAATGAAGATCTATTTTGGTACAAAACAAATGGGAAAGGAAATAAATTAGATACATGTCATTGGGATGAATGGTATGTCCAACAATTTTCAACATTAATCTAGGATTATTTTTCAAAAACTCATTCCATTTACTTTGAAGTCATTTTGAGCTTGGCGAACTTTACCCCAATCTTTGAAGGATCTTCAGATGTCTTTGATCTTCCATCTATGTGAATCATTTGACCTAGATCTTTTTCTACCTAAATCACCTTTTCAGGTTTTCAATTTGAATCTTTTTTCATTTTCTTATTTTTTTTCTTTCTTATTTTTTTTCATTGTTTCTTTTTCCATCATCTTCTTTTTTTTTTTTTCATTTTTCATCCATTGTTGATATCTTTCCACACATCAAACTTTAGAGCAATGTAGCATGATTCTATTGTTTCATCATGAACATACCTTCACTCAACATATGATCATTCAAGTTGAACATTCACACTTGATCCAAACAGACTTTTCGTTGTAATGTAGGTCAAGGTGATGGGTCATAAGAAAAATGGATATAATAGGCTCAAAACATGAATTAAAAGGTTCAAGACCAAAGGATCATTTGATGCAACTTGGCATTTTACCCCCACATCATTTCACTACTTTTTTCTTTCTTCATACAAAGGATTCTCATTATTTTACCGTAAATCATATGTGGCATTTATTTTTTCTTTTGCTTTTCTTTCTCTTTCCATCTTTGAGATCATTTGTGATATTTTTTTTTAAAAAAATTGCCCCCCAATGTAAAGGGTGATCTTTGGTTAACTTTTAAAAAAAAAATCATAATAGGCTCAAAAGGGTAACAATGAATGGTTTTTCAAATGGTAAAAAAAAGATGGCCATTTTTCATTTCAATTGTGAATACTTTTCTTAAACATCAACTATTGAACAAAGCTCATGAACCTGTATGAAAGATTGCACATCTTCAAGACATGTTTATTTCACCTCTGGAAATAGCTTACTTCTTTTTTTCTCAAATCATCTCCTCATATTAATGTGGATGAGTTCTTAAAATTAAATCCTAGAATTATTGTTATCATTGTCTAAATATTCATCATCTAAAATTTGAGAATGGAAATGTAAAGTTATGTAAGGTAACAGGGCATGGAATAATGGTCGAGTGAAATAGAAAATGTAATGAAATGTATTAACTTGCCGTTATTAAGATGATAACAAGTGAAATCATATTGCAAAAAAGAAATCCTAACATTACTTTAAAAAAAACTCTTAGAATGACAAGTAGCATTCAACCAGTTTTAACATACATCTTTAAAATCATGCCCATGTGCAATCAGGTGAAGGATTTTTATCTCGTCCCATTGATTCATTGTGACTCTTCAGGCCCTTTTGAATTAAAATATTCTTGATTCTCATTCAAAGTTTTGACATTCTGATTAGGTAATGGATTACCACTAACATTAGGTGTCGTTGTTCTTCCTTGATCAAAACTTATCATTCCATCCTTGATTAACCGTTGCACCTCTTGCTTTAGAGTAGTGCCATTTTCAGTGAAACAGCCAGTAATTCCATAGTGGTAGTCACAGTGAACTATAGGATCATACCACTTAGGATAAGATGACTTGAGCAGCTTCACACAACTTGAGGGTAATCAGGTGGCTATTATAGAGCTCTCGGTATAACTTCATATAAGTCATGAGGATTGGATCAAATACGAGCTTTTTTAAATAGTCCATTGCTCTTGTGAATCATTTTCCAAGCTAAAAGGATGAATTTAACGTCTTGTAGGAGTTTGACTGTTAAGGCTGTGTATGGGAGCTTGGTGAGAAAAATAGGCTGGTATATGGATGAATTAGGTGATTATGAGGCTAGTTGGTATGGATAAGATGAAGTATTATTCACGATAGGATAGTATGGAAAGTAATCTGAGGGTGGATAGGGTTGATATCCCCTGAACTATCTGTCAAAGCCTACAACTTAAGCTTCAGCCTATTTTTCTTGGGTGCCTTCCTAGTTTCTCCTCCTCTCAGCTTGCCATTTTTTAATGGCATTTTCAATGATTTCGCCTGAAATCACGATGTCAGCAAAATTATTTGTGGCATTGTCTATCATTTTTTCATAATAGGGGAATTTTAAAGTGCTAACAAACAATACAGTGATCTCTTTTTCAGTCAAAGAAGGTTGCACCTGAGTAGCCATGTTCTTCCACCTTTGAGCATATTCTTTGAATGATTCAATTGCTTTCTTCTCTATATTCTGTAAAGAAAGATGACCAGAGGCCAAGTCTATTATATACCAATATTGACTACTGAAAGCATGAGCCATATCGCTTAAAGAACAAATGTAAGTCCTGTCCAACTGGACATACCATCTAACAGCAGAGCTTGTTAGGCTATCTTGGAAGACGTGCATCAAGAGCTTTTCATCATTGGCATGGGCAACCATTTTTTAATAGTACATAATAATGTAAGTTTTCGAACACCTTGTACCATCATATTTTTCAAACTCTGGCACTTTAAACTTCAAAGAGATAACCACATCCGAGATTAAACAGAGTCCATCAGCATCGATAGAACCATAAAAACCCACTCCTTCCATTACTCGTAGCCTTTCCTCTAATAAGTTTATCTTTTGTTCAGCTTTTAAGGCTTCTACAAGCTCCTTCTCTTTGGGCCTCAATTTTTTTATTCTTTTAGATCATCTAAATTAGGGATTGATATTCGTTCTACTGTCTTTTCAATAAAGACAGAATTTATATAACTTTGGTACTGTCTTTGATTTAAATATCATGGCATTCTAGGATATGTGTACCTTATAAGATAGGTGAACTACTGTGATGATGGACCTTGTGTAGGTTAGACTTGATGTGGCTTGAAACCAGGAGGGTACAGTGGGTCATCCTCCTCTTGTAGGGGATGATCTTGTTGGCTAGCATTCTCCTCTATTGCCTTCCCCTTGTTTGACTATTCAACTCCCCTTCTAACTTCTCCTAAGCTTTCTCTATTCTCTCGAGACGATTGAAATTTTCTTGTTCCATTAGTCTAGCTCGAGCTCTTGTATTGTATTGGTGAGTGGAGTTGCTTGGTGGAACTATCCTTGAACTTTTAGCACCACAATTATGATTAGAAATGCTATGCTATGCTTTATGTATGATACATTGATACACGAATGAAATGTACATTTTTATGGATGAAATCTGATATGAAATGGATGTAAATGATTGTGTTAAAACATGATCATGAAAATAATGTAGATGCATAAAATTAGACAACAACATAGTTAGTTTCATAGATGAAATGAAAATGATGCCGATGCATAATGTTACACATGATAATAAAAATGATGCACAAAGTCAGACAATCAAAATGATTAGATAAACACCCTTTTTGTGTCCTAGTTTCAGAGTATATCTATCATTGGATAGAAAGGGCTCTATCTTAGGGTTAGGCACTTCTAAGGTTCACTTATATATAGTTTAAGGCTAATGTCTAAAGGTTCCCAAATTGCTCCTTACATCATTGTCCGTCATAGACTAGTAAGGCACCCCAATCCTCACCTATTATAGGCTACAAGTGAAAAAAGTTCAATTTGAGTGGGAGTATTTCGCTAGCCACTATGGAAGCAATAAACCTCATGAAAGCAATAGGTACTTTACTCCCTCCTAGAGGGACGAAGCTTGGCTATAGAGCTCATGTTATGCATATGCATAAGAATGACATAATTAATAAAACATGAATGAATAAAAAATCTATACAAAAAGGTTCAATTTTATTAGGCTTTTGGATAACACAAATTTATTTGCTGGCCTGACTCTCAGAAGTCCCCAGCAAAGTCGCCAAATTGTCATAACATCTAGATCTAGAGATCTATCACTAGACATTGACTTGAAAGAGTCGCCACCAATCTTTTTTTATCTAGGTGCAATTGGCCACCTAAGAAATCTATCCTTTCAGGGAACACCTAAGTTTAAGGGTCCCTAAAAGAATAGGTTCGAGTCTACTAATCAGAACAGGGTTTGAAAGTTCAGTTACGTGTAAAAAAGGTTATAGCACCCTCACAACGCCCATCAAAAGATGGTACCAGCTAAATTTTATATTATCCAATAAGCCTTAAAAATTTACCAAGTAATTAACTATTGTAAATTATTTTCAATATACTCTAATACTTTTAACAAAAAATTCAAAAAATTCCCTCGCCTCAAGAGTGTGCAAAGAAACTACTGTTTCACTTGCAAAGACTTCATCATCGGATCATTTAACATTAAAAAAATTCAAGAAACAAAAAGGAAAAGAAATAAAATTTTAACTTTAGATATAAATTCTTTTCTCTTCAGAAATTCATTGTTTTTGTGTAGGAAAAATTGATACTTTCAACTTTTCTTCAAAAAAGAAACCCTTTTTTTAAAATTTATTTTTAAGAAAAATTGATACTTTCAATTTTTCCTTAAAAATTTTTCCTAAACTTTAATTATGAGAAAAATTAATACTTTCAACTTTTCCTAAAAAAAAAAAACCTAGCACGATAAACCCTTTTCTTTGCCTCATTCACATGAAATCACATACACTCAATGACTTCAAAACAAATGTTTTCCAATCCAACCATAATACCAAATGACCACAACCACGAGCCTTTTGACTTAGATGTCTAGAAATATGGGCCTTTGGGCTTGATTCTGTCTTGATAACTGAGGTCTAGAGGATTAGTGACATTCCAATCTTGATAAGAAGCTAGAAAATCTACACTGAATACATGTCCAATAACTAAAGTCACTTTGAAATGAACAAGAAAGTCAAGAAAAGGCCCGTTAAACTCATGGACATCTATACTACCCCTCATTGTCATCATTTGGCCATGAGAGAGTATAGAAGCAATGGAGAGTGCGATGCTATGCTTCATCCTCAATCATGAAAACTTTGAAAGGAGGAGACTTTTTTCCAATTTCTAGTTCCACTTTTCTTTCTTGGGTTTTGGCTTGTTGCTTCTGTTTTTTGTGTTTATCCGGTTGTTCCTGTATTCTATTTCCGTCCTTCTTGCTCTGATCACCAAATAACGGTAGAACAACTAGCCAGTAACCACTGCTTAACCAACCTTGTGAGGTTTAACCTTCATCACGTCAGAGTCTTACTTATTAAACCCAATGGCAGTGGCAGGCGTTCCATCAATAACCAAGTTGACCCATAGTAGCTGGACAGGTGCAAGGGTATCAGGTATTCCTAGCACAGCTGCCACAAAAATACAAACTACTTTACCAATATTTGGAGAGATGTTTTGTATTGTTGTATATAGCCCATCCTTCTGTAACAGCCTTTGCAACTGCTATTCTAGATCCCCTTACAATTCCAATATCTGCTTTCTTAAGTGCAGGTGCATCATCGACACTATCACCCGTAAGAATTGCTTGATCAACACATAACTGATCACTTAGCACCTCAATCGTTCTCATATCAGCTGGAATTTTGCTTCCCACACTGACTTCTACTATGTCTCATGGAACTTGCTCAGGTGCAGGAAGTATTGAAAAATAACCATTGCGCAGCACAGTTGCAATATCAGCTTGATAGGCATATAACTCCTCAAAAGCCTTTTCAGCATTTGTTTTCGTAATCACTCATGAGAATCAGTGAGACCTATTATTGAGTCTACCCCAAAGAAATCCAGAACCAAATCCAACCTCTGCAAAAATGTTCGATGCAGTTAAAAGTTCAACACTAGCAAAAAATTAATTGAGACGTTTCGTTAAGTCTACTCTAAGGAAATCCAGAACCTTCAGAACAGATCTGGCGTAAGTATTCTCCATTGAGGATAGGTGAAAATAAGCTTTACTATTTTCTGTTGGTTAATTTTCCTTTTTTTTCATGGACGATTCCCGGATGCATTCATTGATTTCAAGGATATTATGAAACAAAAAGGCCTCATGTTTCTGCCAGTCTTTGGGTGACCACTACATCAAGATTCAAGCCTAAATTTACGTACTACCAAAGCTTCATCAACATTTCATTTCAACCACTAAATCATCAATTATCCTAACAGTAGTCCTATACAGAAGTCAATTACAGCATGTTCATGCACAAAGATCTAGCAAATGAAATGTCACAAAGGCTTCTCACCAGGTAGATAAGAGGGAGATCCACCCTCAATTTGGTTCTTTCTTCAATTGAAGATGCCGCTGATATTGGGAAAAAGCACCTTTTTTTAGATAAAAGACTTATCTTTTTCCAACTTTTGAGCCTGAACAATTTTCTCTGATGGGTTTTACTTTTGAATTCTGTAGTGTTGTGGGGATGATTCTGTTGAAATCTATGCTTTTGCTATAATCCAAGATGCAGCTTTAGCTGCTTTCTTCTGTTCCCCCCTTTTCTGTGTTTCTTTTTTTCTTGTGGCCATGACAAAGGTGGTAAACAGAAGGAAAAATAAGGGCTGTTTTGGTTAGCAGAAGAACAAAATTGAGCGATTTCTTCAACTTGGATAAGCCCCTCTAGGAACTTACATCCCATTCTTCCAAATTTTCTTTCGCTCATACCTTTTTTTTCTTGGTTTCTGTTTTTTTTTTTTGTCACCTTCCCCTTTTGTTTTCGTTACTTTATTGCTATTTGTAGGACCAGATCAGAAGAATTTCTGATCAGATCAAAGTCCCCATCCGATTGGGTTATCAAAAACTTAAGACTCATCCTACCTCACATTAAAACCTATAAGAACTCTACAACCTCCAATTTAGGACCAAAGATATAATTTTTTTTTATTTTTTTTCACTAAATCTTGTTAAACTAATGATAAATCTAATAAAACAGATAAATCAACTAAAAAAATAAAAATAAATAAAATAAAAATAAATAAATAAAAATAAAGGCCAATTGGGCCTACTAGTTGGATCTTAAATCGGGTCCAATGAACTTAGACCCAAACCTTATTGGACCAAGCCCAATGGGCTTGGGTCCGGACTAAATAGGGTGTCTACAGTCGACACTCTTAGCAGTGTTTTTGACAAACACCACGAATCTTTTAGTGTGTTTATAAACACCACTAAATGTTTAAAAAAAAAAAACTACTAAAGACCTAATCCCTTATAGTGCTTACACAAAATCCATCATAATTTTTTTTACTATAAAAGTCGCAATCGAAGGACAAAAAATACATTACAAGTTCTTTTTAAATTTGTCATAACAATTTTTCATTCAGAAATTTGATAATTAAACTTATAAAAAAATTTACGAAATCGTCATTAATTTTTTATGTAAGAGTATGAATGGCCATCCAAAAGACCATCTTTTAATGAAAATTTCAAAATTAACTAAGATTTACTTAAAGATGTATTGGTTTGCAAAATCAGGGTTGGATTTAGGTGTACGATTATGAGTGAGAAAGGAACTAGCACTTCCACATCATTTTTTCAAATAACAGTACTAATTAATTATGTGTCATCTTTTTATTTTAATAATATGGCCTTTTTTTCAATATTTAAAATTAATTCCTTAAAAACTTATTGATGAAAAAACATTTTTTATTTTCTAAAAAAAATATTATTTATGTACTTTATAAATTCTCCAATGCTCTTACATAAATTCTTTAACATTTTGATAGAATATATAGAAATCATTATCATCCAAGAAGTTTTTGAGAAAATTGACCATTCACAAAATTTTCAAAATTTCATCATTACAATTTTTTTATCTATAAAATTGACTTTATGATTATCCTAACCCTTTGGCAAAGCAAAAGTCATTTCTCTTAGTAATAATTAAGAAAAATAAGAGATTTTTAATTTTCTTTAAAATTCTTACTCATAAGATTTAATTGAATTAAACACTTAAATAGTTTTTATTTAGTTTTTATGCTATTTTTTAGTATTTTTCATCATTATTTTCATTTATTTTTTATTCTTTAAATAAACCTTCATTTAGTAAAAATAATTTTTATATTATCCTAACTTTTTAGTGAAATCTAAAAAAACATTTTTACTTGCAATAATTAAAGGAAATTCAACTTTTTCAATTTACTTTAAAAATTACATTTCAAAAGATTTATTTCGGTAATCAATTTTTTTTTATTTTTTTTATTATTTATAAAATTTTTATTTTTAGCAAAAATAATTTTTTGAATTATCCCAACACTTAGGTGAAATTTAAGAAATATTTCTTATCAATAAAAATTAAATAAAAAATAATAATATTAACAATTAAAATGGGGTCGTCATTTTCTTTTATTTTTTCATCATTTTCTTATTTTTTATTTTTAATTAAAAAAACAAAATAATAATAATAATAACAATTAAAACTATATTGTAGCCTATATTAGAGCAAGTCAAGGGTTTGGGTTCAAAACCCAAACAAAATAAAGCCCTCAGTTGGGCTCAAAATCTAAATCATCTACTAACATAGGCCTGCCCTAGACTCGAAGGCCCAATAGGCCTCTCTCGAGCCTTACAATCAAAAATCAAAAAATGTCATGGAAGCCTAGATAAAAATGGGTGTTTACAGTTGTCTCTCTTTCCACATTACTATAAAATAATAATGATGCAATGACAAAGACAACTATTGAGTCCAGCTTAAGAAACTTCTAAACAGAGGCATACATTTTTTAAAAAATTTAAAGAACTCTTCTAAACAGAAGCTAAATAACTTTAAAATGAGAATGGGCTCCTCTAAACAAAAGCCAAACAAATTTAAAATGAGTATAGGCTCCTCTGAATAGAGGCTAAACAACTTTAAAATGAGAATGGGCTCTTTTGAATAAAGGCTAAACAATTTTAAAATAGGAAATGGGCTCTTTTATTCAGAGGCTAAATAACTTTAAAATGAGAAATGGGCTCCTCTATTCAGAAGCTAAACAACTTTAAAATAAGAAATGTGTTTCTCTATTTAGAGGCTAAACAACTTTAAAATAGGAAATTGGCTCCTTTATTTAAAGGCTAAACAATTTTAAAATAATCTTTTGACTAAAAGTGAGGTTTGAGGATTTAGAAAAGCCTACCTTAGAGATTCCTTCTCCTTTTCAATCAAAATCCTTGCATTCATTTTCTTTATGCTAGATTTGGGATGTTCTTATATTGAATGAATATCCATGTATGCCATGCATGTAATGCAAATGAATTATCAACTGTGGTACATTGATTCTTAAGACATTCTCTTCTTTTTTTTTTGAATCCAAACCCTTCAAGTTTCCAACAATAGGAATAAAATCAACTCCATTCTCAAAATTGGCATTCGTATTCTGAAATCAAAGTTATACAGAGCTTTGAAAGTTTCATCTGTTGTTGTATACTTTTCACATTTTCCAAAGTAATACACAATCTTCCATGATATTAGTCAATTACCAATCATTATCCTAAGTTCATGACATATAAGATGCAAATAATGCATTTCTCCTATTCATTACAAAGCATTTTAAAAAAAAAAAACATAGATTGAAAGTGGGATATAAATAATGAACATTTTCATTTAAAAAAAAAACTAGGTTACAAATGGTGACCATTTGGGATAATTTTATCAATTGGATATGGTAAAGGTAAACAAAGTTTGCTGTTTGGGACAATAATGCCCCAAGATAAACATTTAAATAATCATGATAATAAATCTCATATTCTTTCCAAAGATACAATCATGCCATGCCCTCAACACTTTAGAATTCCTTAAAGTATACCTATTTTCATTTTGGATTTTGTGATCTTCAAATGATGTTATACTCATTTTATCCAAGTTGTTTTTTCAAGTTTTCAGCTTAGATAAACCCCTATTTAGTCCAGAATGCCTTTTCGGGTTTTCGATTTAAACTCTTTTTTTTCTTTTTTTTTTTTTAAACAAAGTACTTCTTCATAGATCAAAATTTATGAAATTGGAAAAATCATCTCCATCTATCTCTATTAAGATTAATGTTTCACCTGAAAAAGCCCTTTTTCCTATATATGGCCCCTCCCAATTTGAGGTCCACTTTTCCCTATTATCATGTTGATTCGAGAGAATTGTTTTTAGCACCAATTCTCTTCCTTGGAATTGATAAGGTTAAACCTTCTTTTCATTAGCTTTCATCATTCTTTTTTGGTATAGTTGATCATGATATAGGGCTAGCAATCTTTTTTCTTTAATGAAATTCAATTGCTCATACACTCTCAAACCCATTCAGCTTCTTCTAAACCCACTTCTTGTAAGACCCTTGAGATGGGAATTATACTTTTGCTAGCAATATAGCTTTTATCCCATAAATCAAGGAAAACAAAGTTTTCCCAGTAGAGGTGCATATTAACATTCAATAAGCATGTAAAGCGAAAGGTAATTTTTCATGCCAATCTTTATACGTCTCAATTATTTTCTCTAAAATCTTTTTTATGTTTTTATTCACAGTTTCTACTGCTCATGTCATCTTTAGGTGATATAGTGTTGAATTATGGGGCTGAAATTTGAACTGAGCACATATTTCTTACATTATCTTGCTATTTAAGTTCTTAGCATTATCTAAGATAATCTTCTCAGGGAGTCCATATTTGCAGATTATCTCTCTCTTGATAAACTTGCAAACTATTGATCGCATCACACTTACATAAGGAACTACCTCAACCCATTTTGTGAAATAATCAATCATTACAAAAATGAGTTTATTATCATTTGATGCTTTTGGAGTAATAAGCCCAATGGCATCCATACCCCACATAAAGAATGGCCAAGGTGGCACTAAAACTTATAAAGCAGCAGGCGAAGCATGTATCTTGTCAGGATAAATCTAACATTTATGATACTTTTGAGCATAATCAATGCAATTAGCTTCCATTGTTAAGTAGTAATATTCGACTTTCATAATCTATCTTGTCATCATGTGTTTGTTTACATGTGTTCCACACACTTCATCATGCACATCTTCGATAATCTTTTTTACCTCAGCTGCATTTACACATCGTAATAATATTTGATAGTTGCTTCTTTTGTAAAGAACCTCTCTATCTAAGAAGAATTCCATAGCCAATCTTTTTAAGACTCTTTTATTATTTTTTATTACCTGATTTGGGAATTGCTGACTCTTTAAGTATTGTATGATATCATGATACCAAGGCTTTCCATTTTTTTCCTCTTTCACATTGGCACAATGTACTAGCATGTTCTTGACATTTAACTTGATAGGCTGAACCTCAACATTGTTATCAATCCGGATCATTGCAGTTAAAGTGGCCAAGGCATCCATAATTTCATTTTTTTCACGAGGTAAATGTTCAAATTATACTACTTCAAACTGCTTGCGCAACTCTAAAATGTACTTATAATATGGGACAAGCTTTAATCTTTTTTCTCTCATCCCCCCTTCAATTAATAGATAACTAATGTTAAATCTTCGAACACCTTTAATGCTTTAATTTTTCTATCCAAAGCAACTTGTAAGCCCATAACATAGGCCTCGTATTCAGCCACATTAATAGTGCAATTGAAGTTTAACCTTGTTATAATAAGATAATAATGTCCTTCAAGAGATATTAAAATTACCTCAATTTCATCCCCTAAGGCATTAATAGCCTCATCGAAGTATATTCTCCATGATTTTTCATTATTTTTTTCTTTTAATTTTGAGACGACCATTAACTCTTCATCCGAAAAATTGAATTTCATTGGCTTATAGCTTATAAAAACACATTATGCAAGGAATTCTACAATGGCAGTTCTTTTAATTGCCTTTTGACTCATGTACATAATGTCATACTCTGAGAGCATTACTTGCCACCTTACAATCCTTTTTGATAATGACGGTTTCTTAAAAATATACTTGATTGGGTCTAGTTTAGCTATAAGTGAAGTGGTATTGTAAAGCATATATTGCTTGAGTCTCTTAGCTATCTAAGCCAAAGTGCAACACATTTTCTCTAATGATGAATACTTTGACTCATATTCTGTGAACTTTTTACTTAAGTAGTAGATAGCTTTTTCTTTTCTACCATAGCCATCTTATTGCCCCAATACACACCCTATCAATTTTTCATGTACAATCAAATACAAAATTAATGGTCTTTTCATAATATGTGGTACTTGCATTGGATGGTTTGATAGGTATTGCTTAACCTTATTAAAAACTTTTTGATATTCTCAATTCCATTCACTAGGGCTATTTTTTCAAAAGAGCTTGAAGATAGGGTTACATTTAGAGATCAGTTGGGAAATGAATCTAAAAATGTAGTTCAATTTACCTAAAAAACCTTAAACTTTTTTTGGCGTTAGAGGAGATAAGTTCTGAATGGCCTTTATTTTATCTAAATTAATTTTGATTCCCTTTTCACTAACCATGAAGCCTAGCAACTTTCTTGACTTGGCTCTTAATGTATAATTGTATGGATTTAACTTGAGCTAAAATTTCTTTCACCTCTCAAACAATTTTTTAAAGTTAGCTATATAGTCTTCTTCTTTACTGGACTTTATGATCATGCCATCCATATGCATCTCGATCTCTTTGTGCATCATGTCATGGAAAAGTGTCACCATAGCCCTTTGATATGTTGCCCCAATATTTTTCAATCCAAAAGGCAAAACTACATAACAAAAGGTACCTCATATAGCTACAAAAATGGTTTTTCCATGTCATTTTAGGCCATTTATATTTAATTATAACCTAAAAATCCATTTATAAAAGAGAACACAGAATGTTGGGCAGTATTATCCACCAATGTATCAATATGAGGTAAAGAAAAATTATCCTTCAGGCTAGTCTTTTTCAAATCACAATAATCCATACACATTCATACCTTTTTATCTTTCTTAGTATCAGGATATTTGGCCACTTATAGAAAGCCTACATCAAACTATTTCTTTACCTCTTCTTTGATATTTAATAGTATTTCAAACTTCAAACTTTTCAACTTTTGCTGAATAGGCCTATATTCAGGCTTTAGGGGTAACCTATGTTTTACTATTTTAGTGCTAAGTCCAAGAATATCTTGATAAAACTAGGCAAACACATCTACAAATTCTTGAAACAGATTATCTAACCTTTATTTATCAATAGATGGAAGCAATATGCCAACCTAAACTTTTTTTTTGTTCTCATTATCCCCTAAATTCATCATCTTAGTAATTTTTTTATGGAGCTCAATTGATTTATTTTCATATTCAATCAATCTCATTAGATTCGAAGATAAAATATATTCTTTAGAGTCTTTTTCAGTGTCGAGTTCATCAGCACTAATTGACTTTTCAAAATTAAATCCCTAATTGTTATCATAATTATCCTAATATTCATTTAGAGACCTAAAAAGACTGGGAAATATTGGCAAAATGCTGACTAAAAAAAAATTGAATAGGAAAAATGAATAGAGATGCATAATCCTATGCTTTTATTAAGATAATAATTAATAATAGGCCTATACATAAAAGATTATCTTAATGCTTTTAGGCATAAGCAATTAGGAATTGTAATTACATTAGAAGGGTATCAAAGATAGCGAGCATCTCGATGACATCCAATTTATAAGTTTAAAGCCTGCTTAACATGAATGAACAAACACCTTTTCTTTTTGGATTTCTTCTCCTACCAACTGGATAGACACCTTAACAAAAACGTCTTTCATACTTAGCTCATTTTCAATTTCTTTTTTTTTTCTTTGAATACATATATCTTCCTTACCTAAAAGTCTCATACAAATGAGGTATGATTATTGGTATATTTCTTTCTATTCTTTTTTCTCTCTTATTGTCCCATATCTTTTTCACTTCCTATTCTTCAAATTTATATCCAAGCTCAATCTGCCATTATTGTCTATTATTGTTAGAAGATTCTTAATTCCTTATAGGTTTTTACCCAACCTAACTCTTGGATACCAATCCTTGTTGACAATTTGGCTTATTATAATTCTACTTAAACTCTAGTTGATATAGCTTAGATCATTCACCCACAGTATTGACAAGTTTAAAAGATCGATAAGAACATTCTAAGGATTCTTTTGCTACCTCCATATAAGGAGTATTTATAGGCTGAGTCACTAATAGGTTCTCCTCTCCAACTACAATCATAAGTTTTTCCATATTAAACTTGACATTTTGGTGTAAGGAAAAGGGAACAGCATCTACCATGTAAATCCATGGCCTACCAAGTAGACAACTGTATGATGAAAAGATGTCCATAAGCTGAAACTTCATATTAAAAATGCAAGGCTTAATTTGTAATAGCATTTCAATATCCCTTAATACCTCACGCCTAGTCCTATCAAATGCTTAAATGACCATATGGCTATTTTTTATATGGGATACATCAATGGGCAACCTTGCTAATATGGATATAGGCATAACATTTATAGCAAAGCTATTGTCAATAAGCACCTTAGCTATAATGTACTCTTACATTTGACAGTAATATGTAAAACCTTCATGTTTTTTCTTCTTTCGGGTGGGATCTCATCATCATTAAAAGCTATATAATATGGTACCACCATATTTTCTATTAGATTATCCATATATTCTCCAGACACATTATGTGTTATATAAGCTTGATTTAACACCTTCAGTAAGGAGTTATGGTACAACTCTGAATTTAGTAACAATAACAACAGAGAGATTCTAGCTGACATCTTGTTTAACTATTTCACCATAGAAAATTCATTGTGTTTTATCAATTTTAGAAACTCATAGGCTTTTTTTTTTTAGACACAGGCTTTCGATTAGACTTTTCTAGGGTTAGCTCCGATTTAACCTTTTTTTTTTGCCATTATCATCTTCTCTTTTCTTACCATTTCCAACATTTTTACAATGTAACATCTTTCACTTCTCATCATGCCCTATACTAGTTATGTTGGCAGTATCTAGCTTAGGTACGATCTCTTCCTACCCTTAGATTGTTATTTCACAACCATACCTCTATAGTACAGCCTTCCCATCTTCATAGGGAAACAAACTCGAGATTTTAAATGTCACCGACTTCATAATAGGTTTTTTCTATGATTGATTTTAGCTTTCTACTGTAATATATAGTTATCGACTTTGGTACCCATTTTGATTTTTCAGTCATAAAAACTTCTGCTTCTTTTGAGGCTTCTCCTTCCTCATATAGCTCAATCTAGTATGAATCCATCAATTTTTATACTTTTTCATATAATTGCTTGTAGGTTTCAATAAAATGACTTAGAGCCCCATTATGGTACTTGCACTTTTGATTTGGAACACATCTCTTACGATAGGTGCATAGGTCTATTAATTGTACCATTTTAACTTCATATAGGGCATTATACAGCTGACTATATAGCATATTGATCTCTTCTATCTTTTTTTTATGTGTCTTTTATCTTTTTCAAAGCATTAACTACATGATTTTGTAATGGATTGCCACTATCATTAGGTGTTATTTTTTCACTAGTATCGAAATTAACCAACCCCTTTTTTATTAGACCTTACACCTTGCATTTTAAAGCGGTGTAATTTTTTGTGACATGGCCTATGATTTAATAATGGTAATCACAATAAACAACAGGATTGTACCACTTAGGATATGAGGGTTCAAGTGGTTTTATACGAAGAAGGGCAATCAAATGATTATTGTAGAGTTCTCAGTACAACTTAATATAGGTTATGGGAATAGAGTTAAAAGTAGGTTTTTCCTTATTATTTTATGGTTCTTTTGGACCACTTGTTGAGTTGGACAAGTATATGAAGGGTTTTGCTACGAGAGTAGTACTAAGGTAGTAAGTGTTGGTAGGTTGTTGAAATGATAGTTGATAAGGGGGTGGATAAGCATATTGATGCATTAATTGGTATGAGGAACTGAGGCATTATTTATGGTGGGATACTGTGTGTGAGGTAGATATGTTATGGATAAGGGGTGTAATTTTTTATTGTTGCCCTTTGAAACTCACAGCTTGAGTTTTACTTTCCTTTTTCTTGGCCCCTTCTTGGTTGTTAAAGATTCTTCTACTTCAAGTTTGCCATTTTTATGGCATTTTCAATGATCTCACCCGATATCATCATATCAGCAAAATTCTTAATTGTATTTTCTATTATCTTTTCATAGTAATGTGACTTCAGAGTAATCACAAATAGAATCATTGTTTTTTTTTCTATAAGTAGTGGCTAAACCTAAGTAGCTATATCCCACCATCTTGGAGCATACTTCTTAAAAGACTCAATTGTTTTCTTTTTCATACTTTGTAAAAAAGATGATCAAGAGTCATGTTTATAATATAATAATATTTATTGATGAATGAGCGGGTCAAGTCTTTGCAAGTTCGAATACAGGTCCTATCCAATTAGACATATCATCTTACAGTAGATCCCATTAGATTATCTTGAAATACATACATGAATAGCTTATCATTACTAGCATGGGTGACCATTTTACAATAATAAATTATGACGTGGGTAATAGGGTATTTAGTGCCATCATATTTCTCAAATTTTAGTACATCTGGCACTAGGTAAAGCCCAACAGCATCCATAGACCCATAAAATTCAATGCCTCTACCGTTTATAACCTCTTCTCAAGTATATTCATCACATGATCAACTTTAGGGTTTTCAGCCAACTTCAGCTTTAGTATTTCCTTTGATTCGTCCAGATTATGAACTTGAATTGGTTCAATTGCCTTTTCAATGAAAGCAAGATTAATGTAATTTTGAACATTTTCTTGGCTAGGCATAGGTGGCATTCCTGAATAATTATAGCTTGGAAATATAGGTTATTGTGGCAGGAAGTTTTTAGTGGATTGGGCTTGGTATGGGCTATAACCCGAAGGATATAATGGGTTAGTGACTTCATGTGAAACATATTCTTTCACTATTTTTCCTTTGTTTAACTTACCCAAAGCTTCAAGAATCTTACTCAACTTTTCATTGATTTCTTCCTAAGCTTTTTCCAACCTCTTAACATAGCTTGTATTGTTTTGTTCCACTTTTTTTGCTCGAGCCCTGGTATTATACTGATGTTAAGCTATTCTTGAACCTTATATACCACAATATAAAATTAGTGATCTTATTATAGACTAACATGATTAAGAATTAATTATAAATGAAAGAATACAATGCATGAAAAAAGAAGAAAGAAAAATATTTACCTTTTTTTTAATATTTCAACGAAAGTGAATTTTTATTTATTCCACAAAAAGTTTGTTTACATCAAGTCTAATATTCTTCACTTGTAAAAATGATTAATTTGCTTATACTGATCATTGGCTTCTTTAATGAAGTTCAAAAGCCATTGCCCATGATCACCTGTTGGTGTGATCAAAGTTTTCAATGTTTCACCCTTATCTACCATTTTTCCTACCTTAATCACTACTTTGCTTATCTAGGTTGCAAGATGCTCTATCTACCTTTACCTTCCCAACCCCTCTCTTTTACCAAACTATACTTGATAGGATAACTTTCTATGTTTCTTTGTGAGTGCCATGATATGATCCCCTTGCTCATTCAATTTCTATTTTGGTGTCTGGATATATCTTTGAGCATCTCATTTTTTTGTTAAGCTTTCACATAATCATCCACCATTTTGGGAACATTCTCTTTTAAGTTATTCATTTTCATAAGTCAGATCAGTGATGTTTATTTCTTTGGCCTTCACTTGTATGCGCAGTTTTTTGTGCTCTTGCCTAGCTCCACCAATTCCTTAAAGGCATTGTCATGCTCCCTAACAACCTTTTGAGCCTTGCTTTTAGCTTCTAATCTCTTATGTTGTTGGTAAAGTTCAGCCAAATCCTTAACTATCATACCACACTCCTTGAAAATCTCATGGACTTGGATTTCTAACTTTTTTACGTTATCTTTCCATTGCCTCTTGTCTTCTTGAAGCCTTAGAATCTCTTGTTTCATTTTATCTTTCTCAACTTCAAATTCTTTCTTTACAAATTCTAACTTTGAAGGTACCTCATCTAATTCCTAATTCACTAACTACCAATGATCATTGAATATAGACACAACTTTCTTGCCCCTCTTGGCTCTTCACACCAAATGTTCATGAGTACCTTTATTAGTAAATGATCTATGGCTCACTCTTTTGGGCTTATTCCAAGCCTTAATCATACTGTTAATTTTTTTAAATGTTTTAGGTTCCCCATATAAACAATCAAATTGATTGAGCCTATGTCATAGGGTGAAATGTTTAGCTCCATACTATTTCTCACCATTAGCGATGCATAACTTGTTAACTCCTATAAGCTTAAAAATGGAACCCCTACTCATCTCCACATTGATACAGCATTGGATCTCGATTCATCCATGGAAGTAACCATTTTACCTAACAAACCATGAGCTTTTGCAGCAAATACTTACATTATTTATGGGCATTTGCTTCTGGCCATTCACTCTCACAAAATTCCTTAATTAGATTTTGATTACAAAAATAGAGTTTGGAGAAAGCACTCCTCTTGTATTCAAAATGGCTTTTCTTCACAAATACAATAATGGTGTGCAACCCAAAAAATGTGCTTTATCATTCTATATATAAAAATTCAAAGATCTTATAGTTTTCGCTAATATCATTGGTAAAGGATTACATTTTCTTTCAATCTATTCAAATAAATCCACCATCTCTATCTCAATATGGCCTAAGACTTTGGGGAAGATCACCATCCCATATATTGTTAGAGCAAACACATTCATTCCTTAGTCATCATCGGGGTGTTTAACAATAAAATCTCAAAGAAATTCTCATGAAATACCTTTATGCCCTTTTTTTTTTAGCATGTAAATCTATAAACTCTTTTTCTATCCCCAAAATAATGGCTAACTTTTTATGATTCCCTATTTTTTGCTTTTTCATGTATACCCTATCTGGATAATGGAGATGCATACCTACCAAAAGCGAATACTCTTTTATGGTTGGCACCAAATTAACTTCATTGAAAATGAAACAATGATATGAGGGATCCTAAAACTATACCATAACCTTAATGAGTGAATTTTCAACTTTCACCGATAAGAGGTGTGCAACATGCTCAAACTTCTAACAAAAAACATGTTGTCTTGGAGGAACCATGTTATTCCATATGTTTGCTAGGTTTTTTAAATCAATTTGTTTAAGGAGCAATCAAATCCCTTTAGGCAAGGTAGACATATAACCAGATGGTAAACAATCTCATTCCTTTCATTGTCTCCTTTCTAACCCCATCTTCACATCAATAGGTGACTCACACTTGAAGAACACAGACGATGTGCAAACTTGATGTTCTGTGAGTTCCATGAAAGCATTTGTTGAAGATATCTTTAAGGTAGGAATAATATGCAATATGTATGTATGTTTATGAATATGTAAGAAAAGAAAAAAAAATAAAGAAATCAGTTAATTATCCTAATATAAAATAAAGAATAAACACAATAAAACAAATAGAATACAACAACAACCTGACTCTAAGTTTTGAATTAACTATAAAGGGTAAAAGAGCATGTTTCTACCTATAAGTTAAGCTTATAAGGTTAATTATATATACCTTGGGTCACTTCTAAAAGGTTTCTAAATTGTTCCTTAGATCATTGTCCATCATAGACTAGTAAGACAACCTAATCCTTGCCCATTATAAGCTATAAGCGAAAAATATTCAATTTGGGTTAGAGTATTTCACTAGCCCATATGAAGATATGAAATCTCATAAAGGCATAAGTATTTTACTCCCTCCTAAGGGACAGAACTTGGGTGTAGGGTCCATAGTATGCACATGCAAATGAATGAAAAATATATAAAAATAAATAAGCAAATAAACAAATAAAATACAAGTAGGAAAAAAATCTTGAATTTATTAAGTTAGGCTTAGATAACTAGACATCATTTACTGGCCTGACTTATTATGTTCCCTAATGGAGTCGCCAAACTGTCATAACGTATATATCCGTAGACCTATTTTTAGATATGGATTAAAAGAGTCACCACCAATCTTTTTTGTTTATGTGTGATTGGCTACCTAACAGAATCTGTTTCATTTAAAAAGTAGTCTCAAGATAGACTTAGGTATCTTTAAATAGTATATTCTAGTCTATAAAAATAGATTTTAGGTTCGAGAGTATGTGAAGAAGGTTATAGTACCCTCACAGCGCCCATCCACGGGATGGTATCAATTTAATTTTAAATTATCCTAGCCTTAACCACATTTATGATTTACAAAAATATTTAATATTGAAAACTGATCTTAAAATTACTCCAATAATTTGGTAGCAATTTAAGATAATTCTCACCTTATGAGTATTCATAGAGACTAGTGTCCCACTCTGAAAAGGCTTTGTCATCGAATTCATTAATATATTTTATTCAAAAAAATAATTAGTAAAATTCTCTAATAGTTTGGTAGGATTACTTTGATGCAGATCTCCCAATAGTTTGGTGAGATAAATTTATTTTTAAAAACTGAATTAAATCTTCCAATAGTTTGGTAAGATTTAATTTAAGATGCAAATCCTCCAATAGTTTGGTAGGAAAAAATACAAAATATTTTAATACTGGTAAATTTTTTTATAAAAATGATTTATGAAATTTTTCAATAGTTTAGTAGAATTCATAAATTTAAATTAATGAAAAGTCTTCCAATAGTTTGGTAGGATTCATGAAATTATTTTAGAAATATTTTTTAATCATTTTTCAAAAACAGATGAATAATATAATGGCATTTAATAAATAATGATAGAAATTGTTTAATTTAAGATACTAAATCAAATAATAATAAATAAATAAATCTAAAAAAGAACAAATAAATTAAAATTAAAATAGAAAAAAATTTACTTGCGAAATGAGTAGGATCCAAAGGCAAACAAACGCATGACTCACACATGGGTTGAATGCAGATTCTAGACTACACGAAACAGCATCATATCGAGATGCTATAAAAGCCAAAATTTTGTTTTTTCCTTCAAATAGACCTAACCTTCTCTCTCTCTATGATGTATTTTCTTTACCTTATCTCTAGAAGGTAGATGAACTCTAATCAATTGCTTCACTAGATTTTAGAAATCTTCATCGAAATCTAGATTTAGGTGCCAAAAACTTCAAATTTTGGTTTGGAAACTCAAACAAAAAACTCAAATATTCAAATGCAAACCTACTTTTTCCAAAATTTCTTTTGAATCCTAATCTTTTTCAAAATAAAACCAATAGCCACACAAAATCAAGCTTCTCAACACCAACCCAGAATTGAATTTTCACACAAACAAAACCTAGATTTGGTGATATCCCAATAAAGAACAAAAATAGAAATTTCCTTACACCCAAAACGTTTCATCTCCCCCTTTCCTCTATGATTAAGGGTTTCATTTATAGGGTTCTTTTACATAAAAACTAGGGATTTTCCCAATCAAATCCCACAAATTTACTTAGGAATCTATCAGATTTGATTAGGGTTTTAAGAAGAAACCAATCTTACCAAACTTAATCCCATTTACTGTGTGAAATCTATTGAATCGTTTGCCTTTTAAAAACATGATTTGATCCAAGGCAATTTGTTTCCAATCTCCAGCTTTTTATGAGCATGATTTTAGGGTTAACCAAAAAAAATTTTGATTTCATTTCCTTTTCCTTTTCTTTTTTTGTCATTTTTTTATTTTTTAATTAAAAATAAAAATAAAAATAACAATAACAATTAAAACTGGGCCGTAGCCCATATTAAAGCAAGTCAAAGGTTTGGGTTCAAAACCCAAACAAAATAAAGCCCACAGTTGGGCTTAAAATCTAAATCATCCACTAGCGTAGGCCAACCCTAAACCCAAAAAGCCTAATAGACCATTCTCAAGCCTAACAATCAAAAATTGAGAAATGTCATACAAGCTCAGATGAAAGGGCATGTCTATATATATATATATATATATATAATGAAATAAAAAAAAGAGAATAGTAGAAATAAATAAGGGTTTAAAAAAAGCCTAGTAATTTGATAGGATTAATTGCATTATTGAGTAAGCCAATAATTAATTTAGTTGGAAATTGAGAATAATTTGATGGCACAGTATCCATATTTATTATAACTCTTTTCAAAGAAGAACATTATCACCAACAAATACATATAATTTCTCAGTAATTGAATCTAAAGTTTAATTTAAATGATTTATATAATTATTTTTAAAAAATAATATTTAGTAAGTTTGAGATTCAAATTTTAATATCTATAAATTTTTTATATTTCTAAATTATGATTTTTGTATAAAAAAAACTTTCTACGTACATATTCATGAGTGACAAAAATAGAGATTGGGCACAAATTAGTACAACTTTTACAAATCTCATGATTTTAAAATTTTTTGTCAAGTAAAAAATTAAATCTCTCAAGAATTAACTTGCTTAATTGATGCTTTATGTTAGTAATTTTGTTAAACTATTTAATTGTGAAATAGTTTGAAGTATGATGACAAAGATTTTAGTGATTAATAGATTTACTTGTACCTGATCCCATGACACATCATGGCCGAATTATTTGCCAAAATGTCTTCTAATAATATAATAAAAAAATGAGATGTAAGGTCGATAATATATTTTAATTCATTTAAAATTAAAAAAAAAATTAGAATTTACAGGTGGAATATTCTTATTTAGAAACTTTAAATTTTGACAAATTTGTGAAGCACACGCATGATTTAATTATTTGGAAAAAGAAATTATTGTTCTTACTCCTCGCAACGTGATATTGACCTTCATTGTATTGGTTGCCTAATATATCTCAATATATTCTGCGTTTATATATTATTAAAATTAGATCTGCACTTCACTGTAAGATTATTTTTATTTTTTAAAATTATATTTTAAAAATAAATAAATAAAATTTTTATATCAAATTTTAATGCAATGTCTACACAAATATAAGTATATTTATTTTTTAATATAATATAATTATATAAATATAATTTTTTTATTAAATTAAGTTATTAAATAATATCTTTATTAATATAATATATAAATATAAATTAAATAAATAATTAAATATATTTTTTTATATATCTAGAGGATAGTCAGATAGAACATCTCAAATCCAATCTCGGCTTAGATCCAAATTGTTCAAAAACGTAAAACTTAATCTAATCTTTATTTAAGAAACCGCATTGATTAGATCACGGTGAAATGAAATCCATTAGATATATGTTATTTTGTCATCCTTACATTCATTGATTGTTTTTTACAAAATTTATCTAATAAATAAAATTTTAAAAAACAAAAAAAAATTCAAAAAAAAGAGAAAGAAATCAAATGAGATAGTATGTGAATTTATTATATTAAATTATTAAATAATATTTTTTTAATAAAATACATATATAAATATAAAATTAAATAAATAATAAAAAATACATTTTTATATATATCAAGATTGAGACGTAACACCAAAAACCTTACTCTTACCCGACCTCGATTTAAAAAAATCAACCCAATTATCCCAAATTAAAATAAAACACACCAATTGAATTCGGACAATAAAAACCCATCGAATATGGATTATTTTATCATCTCTATCTCAATTACTTTTTTTATTACAAAATTTATCTAATAAAAAATAAAAAAAGCAAAAGCTTTAAAAAAAATGAAATGAAAAAAAAAAAACAAAAAGAGAAAAATGTCATGTTGACACTTAAGATGAGACAGAATATTTTAAATCTGTCTCTTACCTAATCCCATTTTCAAAAGTAAAACCTCGATCCTATCTTTATTTTTTTTAAACATGCCTCTATGTTGGATTGTTACGAATCATCAATCAAATACAAATTGTTTTAAAATCTCTACTTCCATTGATTTTTTTTACAAAATTTATCTAATAAACAAAATTAAATTAGAAAACAAATAAAAAGTTAAAAATAAAAACACTAAAAATAATCTAAAAAATAAAAAATAGACACTAAAAATAATCTAAAAAATAAAATTAAAAAATAAAAAATAAAGGATGCCACATGGACACCCTCTTCTTCTTCCCCTTCTTTACAATTTTAAGTATATATATATATATAGATATATATATATATATATATATATATACTTTTTCTTTTCCCAATACTCAAAAGGGAATTGGCCAAAAAATATTCAAAACTAAGGTAACTATCAAACTACATAAAAATTTAAATCCATTATTTTTTGGACATATTATTCATAAAAATTAAGGTTGTAAATGAATCAAACATAAACAAACGAATATATGTGTGTGGTTTCTTCATTTATTTTTAAAGGTATTCAGGTTCGGTTTGTGTTTAGTAAGAAAATTATTCTGTTCATTTAAGTTTGATTCATTTAAATTATAAGATGTTTGCATTCAGTTCGATTATGATAAATGAACTCATTTATAGATACTAAATGAATATGTTCACAAACATACATAAACAAACATATTCATAAATGATAAATAAATCATAACCAAACAAATTTTAAATGAATATAAACGAATCTTAAAATAGGATTACGATAAAAGATAAAAATGTAATTTTGTTATTATTAGTATAAACAAATAATAAATAAATTAGTTTTAAACAAATTTTAAATGAATTTATTTGTGAACATAAACGAATCAAATAAACTTCTATCTATATTCCGTTCGTTTAAAAAACCCCACATAATCATAAATAGTTCATAAAAAACTTTATTTATTTACACCTCTAATAAGGATTTAGCGTGTAAGGCCCAAATTTTGTTAGCAAAAATTCTTAGCATTATAATTTAACACATGTTTAATAAACAAAAGGGAATAATAATATAATAATATATATGTGTGCATGCATACATATATATATATATATATAAGCAACAAAAAATTCTCCCAACCAATAATTTTGTTCCCCCCTAACTCAAGATATCAAGATCGAGATGTAACAACCAAAACTTACTCTTACTCAAGCTCGATTTAAAAAAACCAACCCAATTATCTTGAATTAAAATAAAACACATCAATTGGATTCAGACGAATAAAAAACCATCGCATATTTTGTTATCTCTATATCAATTGACTTTTTTATTATAAAATTTATTTAATAAAAAATAAAAGTAAAAAAATTTAAATAAAAAAAGCAAAAGCTTTAAAAAAAGGAATGAAAAAAAAAAAACAAAGGGAGAAAAATATCACGTGAACATCTGAGGTGAAACAGAATATTTTAAAACAATCCTTAACCTGATCCCATTTTCAAAAAGCAAAAAAAAAACTCGATTCGATCTTTTTTTTTTTTAAATGCATTTACATTGGATCATTACGAATCAAAACCAGTCATATACAAATTATTTTACAATCTCTACTTCCATTGACTATTTTTACAAAATTTGTCTAATAAACAAAATTAAATTAAAAAAAATAAAATTTAACAAATAAAAAAATAATCTTAAAAAATAAAAAAATAAAGGAAAAAAGGGATGCCACATGGACACCCTTTCTTTCTCCCTTTCTTTATAATTTTAAGTATATAGATATTTACTTTTTCTTTTCCCAATACTCAAAAGGGATTTGGCCAAAAAAATTCAAAATTAAGGTAACTATCAAATTGCATAAAAATTTAAATCCATTATTTTTTGGACATATTATGCATAAAGATTAGGGTTGTAAACGAACTGAATATGAATAAACAAACGTATGTGTATGGTTTATTCATTTATTTTAAAGATATTTAGGTTTGGTTTGTGTTTAGTGAGAAAATTATTTTATTCTTTCAAACTCGGTTATTTAAGTGGTAAGATGTTCATGTTCAATTTAATTAAAATAAATGAACTCGTTTGTAAACACTAAACAAATATATTCATGAATATACATAAACGAACATGTTCGTAAATAATAAACAAATCGTAACTAAATAAATTTTAAATGAACATAAATGAATCTTAAAATAGGTTTAGGGTAAAAAATAAAAATAAGAATTTGTTATTATTATTATTATTATTATAAACAAATAATAAACGAATGAATTTTAAACAAACCTTAAATAAGTTTATTTGTGAACATAAATGAACCAAATAAACTTTTATCTATGTTCCATTCGTTTAAAAAATCTTACATATTCATAAATAGTTCATTAAAAACTTTATTCATTTACACCTTTAATAAAGATTGAGCGTTTATAAGGCCCAAATTTTGTTAGCAAAAATTTATAGTGTTATTAACACATGTTTAATAAACAAAAGAGGATAATAATACAATAATATATATAAGCAATAAAAAATTCTCCCAGTCAATAATTTTGTTTCTCTCTAGACTCAATGTTAATTATAAGTTATTTTGGATTCAAGTTTTATTTGCAACTCGATTGATAATTTTGAGTGTACATTTTTTAATGTACGATTAATACAATATGGCATATTTTCTATGACTTATATAATAAAACAATTTATTATTTTTTAATTTTTATAAGAATACAATATTATATATATATAAATTCTCTCTTTCTTTCTATTTCATGTTTTTGGTAGATTTTGTCCCATTAGACTACCATCAACTTCGGCGGCCTAGCATTCCTTTTTAATAAATCCAAAGTTTGAATAATTGAGAGAATGCATTGTGATCACTGATCAAGATGATTTACGATTCTTCTATTATTTCACAAGAACAAAAACAACATCGGAAAGGATAACTCTTTTCGTCGCGGCCACTCATGATGTTCATTCATTAGTGATTGATGTTAACAAAAATTGGATAAAAAACTACAATTAATTATATTAAAGGCACTATTCTACTAATTAACTATATCTTAAGCATACAATATTTTGTCAATTTTTGGAACTAGTTTATGGAATTATGATTTGAGAATTATTCAATTTTTTAACCGGTTACTTATGAATTTAAAAAAAAAAAAATTATACTTGATTTAGTATAAACTCATTATTTTTTGTTATTACCTTCATCAATTAAGTCACCTAGTCCATATAATAGACCTTAGTTTCCAAAAATTCCTAAACATATATTATTTTTATCCTATTTATTAGCAGGATGCAGGATCTGCCACCACTCCAAGAGCTGCTCATCCATGATTGTCAGCAGCTAACAACAAGATTTATTAAAATCAATTTGCATTTTGCTTACTGTGAAGCTAACGAAACAGCACACCTCCCTGTAGTGGGAGCAGCTACTAACAAAACTGCATTACTTTACAGCCAAGAGGCTTATTTTCTCTCACCTTTGTTATATTTTGATAAATGTAATAGTGCTACTTATAAACTTGTGAAGTCTGTTATTTTTTGTCAAATAATATCATGTCATTTTAGTCCCAATAAAGTTAAATTTGCGAAAGCTTCACAATATCATTCCATATATGATACCTTTCAAAATAAAAACAGAAATGAGAAATCTCTATCTATCTAAGAAAAACCCAGAAATCTATCATGAATAAAGTTTAGGATTAGTTAAGGGTGGAATTTGACGTGGTAAACTATTCAAAATCTCATATTTGACTTGGATTTTATAGAGTTCATATTTCATAGGCTAATGGATAAAAAAAACCCTAAATTATTTTAGTTTTTAAATAAATTCATATATTTTTATTGTATTTAATATACTTTTATTTTTTAATTTATATGTAAAAATTTTTATTTTAAATAAAAATTTTATTTATATTAAAAATTATAAATTAAAAGTTAAAAACTTATTTGATATAAATTAAAAATTAAGTTTTTATTTAAATATAAATTTAAAATAAAAAACTTACTTCGTACTATAAAAATATAAGAATTTATCTAAATAAATTAATAAAATCAAGAGATTTTTTTATTATTTTAACATCCATAGATTTGACTAAGAAAATAGTAGGATTAGACTGGACACAACTAAGCACATAATTAGAACAAGTCAATAAATATTAGGTATTATCTCGTTAATAATGTTTATTTTATTTTCTGTCAAAGTTTTGATCGATAAGCATTTTAGAAAAAAAAAAAATTAACCAATAGTAAATTCAAAATAAAAATAAATTAAAGTGAAAAATCCTTATCACAAACGTCAAACTAAGACAATATTAATAATAATAAAAAAATAAGAAATACTATTATTTTTCTTTATAAGAACTATCTAAATATATGTTAAAAAGTAAACTTTTTAATTATTAGTCAAATCAGTTAAAGTATAGTGGTTAGCATAATTCACTAATAAATTAATAATCCAAAAATCTTATTCCCATATAAGTATTAAGTAAATTAATTTATTTCTACTTTAAGAATATTAATGTATTTTTTTATAAGGAAAATCAAATTTGAAAAAAAAAATTACATGTATTAATATTTAAATTTAAATTTTATTAAATTTTATTTATTAATGATTATATAAATTGAAGGAGTTAAGTTCCATATTTGTATTATTAATCACTTCATTTGTCAAAGACTATATTGGAAAGTTAAGGTTAAAATTCATGGAGTATAAAAACCACACTAGTAGTAATTAATTAAATGAAGAGGGAGTGTTTTTTTTTTTTTTTTTTTTTGGCACAAGAAGATGGAGTTTTTAACCCTCACGTCCTCCAACTTCTTAACAGTAAAAAAATCCAACACATTAACTCGCCTTGATTACAGGCTTTAACTTATTCCATTTCTACTATTAAAATCACAACTCAAAGCTCACCTTCTTTGTCTGTCTCTGTCTCTCTTCTTTCTCTTTCTCTCAAGCTCACAACTTTGCTTTCATTCTGAGCAGTTCACCGGCGACGATCTCGCCGGGATCTGGTCGGGAAATCTCGCCGGGAATAAACAAGAACCTCATTTGAGCTTTTCTCTTTTAGCATTAAAGAAACATACTTTGTTGGTCATTTTAAAACGCAATTTTCTTGGGAAGAGTTAGTGGAGATTTAGTTGAAAATGAATCATATAAATTCTGGATTTAGCTTATTTTGATAATGCATGTGGAGAGTTTATGAGGTTTCAGCCATAAAGTAAAGATTTTAAATCTGGGTTTATTTTGGTTTATGGCTTTAGTTTTGGTTTTGGTAAGCTTTGTGGAGCTGTTGTTGTTTCTAGGTGACAAATAGTTTTGGTGTTTCTATGAAGCTGAAGGCTCTGATTTTTTTAATTCAAAAGTTTTGGTAATCAAGGGAAGTTTAGACTTTCAAGGAGCTGGTGATTAAGTTAATTAAAGTTTTCAGGAATCACCTTATCTTGTGTGGAAAAAAGAAAATCTTTTTTTGCCTGTTTTATACTGGTAGAATAACCAAAGTTTCATAGGTTTTTGCATTATATTGGTTAAGAGCTTGAACTTTTGGCTCAAGTGGGCAATTTTTTACTGAATTGTTCTTGTTGTTGAGTTGAGATTGAGGTGAAAGGAGGGGGAATGGTAAAGTACAATGTGTAGAGTAGAAGAGACAAGTGGAAAGAGTGATTATAGGAAACAGTGGGAAATGAAAATGAAGATTTTTGGAGAAGGAAAAGTGGAAAAGTTAAAGAATTCAATGGTTACAAGGTCTAGAATGAAGCTATGGATGATGAGGGCAATAACTACAATTTTTTTATGGTCTTGTTTTGCTCAATTGATGACTTTAGGAGAGATGTTTGGCCCAAGAATGTTGAAAGGTTGGCCTTCTTGCTTCAGTCATTCTGAGTTGCCTTTTGTTGCTGAATTGTCTTCTATTCCACCAAAAGTCATTCTTCCACCAAAAAGTAAGTACTTGGTTTCTTGTTTCAATTGTAATTTCTAATGACGAAATTCCATTCCCATATCATACGATTATAATTTGCAATTTCTTGAATATGCCATAATTTATTTCAATAATTTTCATTTGTTCCATATTTTCTGTTTCTTTGTAAGATTCCCTTTCTCGTGAACAGGCAATTTTCTGTCAAAGATGCCTTTAAGTCCTTAACCAAGACTTTGCTTTTTATGGGGCTTTCTGCCTTTCGTTTTGATGAAAAGTAGAGAATCCTAAATTATTTTGTCTATGATTACTGTTCTAATTTGCTGTTTTTTGCAGGATTGTATAAGAATAATGGTTATCTTATGGTTTCCTGCAATGGAGGACTTAACCAAATGCGAGCAGCTGTGAGTGATTAGCTGGTTTTTATCGCTAAATCAATTCAGATATTTTTTCTCACTCTTTGTTTCTGTTTCGCTCACGACTTTCCTGTTCACTTTTTCACTTTTCTTGTCATTTTTGGCTTCTGTTTTGCAGATTTGTGACATGGTTGCCATTGCCAGATACTTAAATGTTACTCTTATTGTCCCAGAACTAGATAAAACCTCATTCTGGAACGATCCTAGGTATGTACAATTGTTTTTTAATCTTTTTTTTTTTGGAAATTAAATTATTAGAGTTATCCCCTGCAATTCAAAGTGGTCCTCTAATTTATTGTTCATTACCAGTGAGTTTCAGGACATTTTTTATGTTGATCACTTCATTTCTTCGTTGAGAGATGAGGTTCGCATATTGAAGGAACTACCGCCTCGAGTTCAGCAAAGAGTTGATCAAGGGATGTTCCTCTCTATGCAGCCCATTAGTTGGTCTGATATTTCTTATTATGCTCATCAGGTTTAACCTTCAGACTAAAGATGGAATAAGCTTTCTTTTTTTTTTTTCTCTGTATTTCTTATATTTGATCTAATCCAACTAATTTCTGAAGTATTTGCTGGTAGATTCTACCTCTTGTGCAAAAGCACAAAGTTGTACGGTTGAATAAAACCGATGCTCGGCTTGCTAATAATGAACTACCAGTCGAGATTCAGAAGTTGCGCTGCCATGTAAATTTTAATGCGCTGAGATTTACTTCCCAAATAGAGGAATTGGGTAGAAGGGTTGTCAAGATTTTAAGGGAAAAGGGCCCGTTTCTTGTCCTTCATCTTAGATATGAAATGGACATGTTGGCCTTTTCTGGCTGCACTCATGGTTGCAACAGTGAGGAAGAGGAAGAACTTACAAGGATGAGGTAAGCCTGTTCGTTTCTTCAATAAGTGCGTATAACTTTAGAAAAAAAAAACTAATTTTCTCCATTATTGTCCTTTCACAAATTATGGCAAATCAAATACCACATTAGGTATGCTTATCCCTGGTGGAAGGAAAAAGTTATAAATTCAGAAATGAAAAGGAAAGAAGGTTTGTGTCCTTTGACACCTGAAGAAACTGCTCTAGTATTAAAAGCACTGGGTATTGATCGGAATGTCCAAATTTACATCGCTGCTGGGGAAATATATGGTGGCGAGACAAGGATGGCTCCTTTGGCTGAAGCGTTTCCTAATTTGGTCAGTAAAATTTAGAAGCACCCTTTTGACATCAACATATATATATATATATTTGCACTAACAATTTGCTTTTCTTTACAAAACAGGTCAGAAAGGAGACTCTGCTAGTTCCATCAGACTTGAAATTCTTCCAAAATCACTCATCCCAAATGGCGGCATTGGATTATCTAGTCTCCTTAGAAAGCGATATATTTGTTCCTACATATGATGGAAATATGGCCAAAGTTGTCGAAGGCCATCGGAGGTAACACATCCACACTAATAGCCTAATATTGTACTTAGCATTCTCTTCTTAACTTTATTTTATAACCTTTCTCCATAGACCCAATAGCATTCTCTTAACTTTATTTTATAACCTTTCTCCATAGATTCAATTGATTAAAAATGAGTAGTTTTCTGCTAGCTCATGGTTTAGCAATTGCCTTGTTCAATTGATCTGATTTATATCATATTGTCTGTTATCGCATGGCGCATGCCAGATTCTTGGGATTCAAGAAAACTATCGTACTGGACAGAAAGCTTCTGGTCAATTTAATAGATCAATACCAGAATGGATCGCTAAGCTGGGATGAGTTCTCCTCAACAGTGAAGGAAGTTCATGCCGATAGAATGGGAAGCCCTAAAAAACGAATTGTCATTCCAGATAGACCGAAGGAAGAAGATTATTTTTATTCTAATCCACATGAATGTCTGCAACTGTTAGATGAACCTTGGAGAAGTACATGATCCAAATCATGCCGGTTAGATGATTATCTTCAATTATATTCTGTACTTTTGCATATTTATCAGACATCGGTCTACTTGTGCTCACATAGGTTTTGGGGCAATTTAGGCCTTGTGCCTGGATTTCTTCAGAACCACCCCAAGAATATTTATAATTGTTCACATTCTTGAATAACATCGATGTATAAGTGAGAAAAAAAAAAAAAAAAAAGTTAGCCATTCCAATTTGCAGGCTTAAGATCAGTTTAGCAGAACTTTAAACTTTTTTTTTTTTCATTTTTTTGAGAGTTAGCATCAAATTTCTTGCGGGAAATTCAAAATATTATATATTCTTTTAGGATTTTCTGACCACCTGTAATGGTGGATATTAATTTCTAACAAATGCAAGCCAAATTCCATGTGCTCCAAGGAATGAACAACGGCTTAGCCATTTTATTACAATTTTCCTTCTTTCTAAAGAAAGAGCATTGGTGGCGCCCATGGAGGAGTGATGGTTCTGCTTGGGGAGACAAAGAAAAAAGAAATATCTCCTCTCTATTTGTTCTCTAACAGCTGTTGAATTATGCCAAATATATATATATATATATATATATATATATATTGCCATTTCAAAGTTGGTGGTACTCCAAATCATGTCTTTCCATCATTAGTTAGTTGTTAGTAAATTGATCATACATGTATTATATTTTGTTCAATACTTGTACTAAACCCCATTTTTAGCAAGATTTAAGTAAAATTTTTGCTAAAGATATAATAAATAATTCAAAAAATGGTCATGCCATTTCAGGAGTTGTTAGGAGACAACCATGTCATTCCTGGTTTTTTAAATAATTTGAATATATATATTAACTCTAGTAATTAAGCGTGAAAAACAGATCGGCTCAATTTTAAAAAATTGAAATCATGTTCGAGTTTGTTGATACTGTTTTAAATTTTTTTCATCATTTTTTTAATTAATTTTGAATAATAATTTTACAATAATTTTCACCAAATAAAACTCATCTTATAATTTTTTTTACCAATGTCATATTTATCATTTTTTAAAAATATAAATAAAAAATTTACATATATTATATATAATATATTTAAAAATCAATTGATTCAGTTGTTTGGTTATTAATTTTAGAAATCGAAAATCAATAACTAAATTTTTTTATTTAATAGATATTATTGACACTGAACAAATAAAATCAATTTAACTAAATTCACCCATTTTTTATAAATCAAATCGGTTGAAATTAACTTATACTCACACTTGCTAATAATATTTGGTTTTTTAAAATATAAAATCACAAAAAATAGACACAATAATTATAAAATAATTGAAATATGCACATACTAATTTGTATTTTTAATGAGTCAACTTAAAACTCATGTCTCTCCCTTGCAATTTAGTTGCCAAAACATAATTACATATGGATTTTATTTCAATGAATAGTACATTGTTCTAATCCAATCTCCCAATATGTACATAAAAAATATTATATACCCCATAAGTCCATAAAGATTGTCCACTATGTACTCATACACCAAGAAATTGAATTATTTTAATTCAAAAACCATCATTCAAATTCCCTAAAGTCTCCTCTTCAACATAAATAAAACTTTTGGACTTTTGGTTGGTTGGGGAGAGAAGCAAATAACAAAATGGGTATGAGTTGAGAAAATAAAGGGAGTGAGTGACCCAAGAGAGATGTTGAGAGCTGACCCAAGAAAAATTGCCATTGTGGGGTGATCCAAGAAATCACCCACTTTCCACTAAGAAGCCAGTAAATTTTAGTCATAGATGGATAGCTAGTAAAAATGGCTCCACTGAAGAAAGATGTGCGGCAGTTCTATCTCCTCAAAGTAGCTTTCTCTCACGACAAAAACACACAACCCATGCCAATAAGGTCACCTACTTTTAAAATGGTTTCAAAGATTTCATGAATATCCAACAACCCAAGAACAAAAAAATTTGTTTAAATGCATTTTTCTTGCGTATGATATAGTTCCTATCTTGGGCTTTAAGCCCCTATGTCTTGATTCTTTTCCACGGTTAAAATGATGGAAAAGATAAGATGAAAATGATTCTTTCCTCGGTTAATCACTTTAATTTGATTCAGTTTAATAAATTATTTCAATTAAAGTCGGTTAGTCCAATTTTCGTATTTTTTAAAACTGAACCGACCAAATACTATCCTTCTTTTTAAATCTTCTAAATAAAATCTTGAATTTAACCATTAACAGTGTCCCGTTAGAAACTTGATTATCTTATTCTACTGTCGCGGCTGCTCGAAGAAACCTTGAACAGATTGCACCTTGAATGCTGATCAAGCACGGGCTAAAATAAGTGAACGTAACAAGGGATGCAGAAGAATTTAGGGATCCTCATTCGGGTTTTCCTCTAGTTTCCTCGTCTTTCTCACTAAACTTGTATCAAAGGAAAACGATTTTCAAGCAAAAACATTCTTAAACCATTATTACTACCAAAGCTGCATCTCCTCGTTTTAGGAGGTAATTTGCTTGATAAATGAGCCGAATTGACTACTACTCCCTGTGGTAAACAAAGGGTAATAATTTTTACGAGGTCAGCCATTGGCAGACTGGCAGTCCAATAGCAAACCATTAGTTTTGCGATCCAAACCTTGGGAATCTTTTTTCCAGCTCACCCAAACAATATTTGTCCAACTGAAAATAGAACAGCAGGATAATCATGAAGACACTGTTCCCTTGTACAATCCAAAATACTAAATCGTGATTCATGCAATTACAAAATGGAAACCAGTACATCCACCGCGAAATACTCCTGACGAGACACTTGGTAATAGGAAGACAAATATCATTCAAAAATAAATAAATAAAGAAATAAAACCGCACCAGACATGAAAATGTTACCAAAAGCTTTCACATGGAAATGTGAGATACTATGATCAAATAATAGCAGCAATAATACAGCAAATTCTCATATATGCTTGGAAGCTAGGTCTCAAAGAAGTACAAATAAAAAGAATATATAACAATTTTTCCCCTAGGAGAATCGATGCGACCTGGCAACCAGGAAGCATAACCATTTACATTTGGTATAAAAGACCTAATAATCTGTGGACCATGGCATGGCAAAAATGATAGGATGAAAAAGAAACTGAATGAAGAATATGGGAAAAAAAGACTAGAATTGTACGCTAGCTTTTTTCTGTTCTGCGCCTCTTATGAGCCTGATCAGACTCCTCTGTGTAGCTATGAACTCCAGTTTGTGCTATGACTTGATTGGTTGTGAATTGGATTTCTTTCTCCTAGATGACAGGTGAAAAAGAAAAAGAAAGGTAAGATAAAGAAATCAAATAGTTACATGTCTCATGGCTGGCTTCTAAACCATGCTAAAGAGGGATTGAAATACTCGAAAGGATTATCACTAAACCTTAGAACTGGATGCCATAGAAGTCACTCCACTAGCTACTCGTTTACCAACATCAATTTGCACGGAGATGCTCGCCTGTGACATGTCCATACCTGAAGACTGCAACGCTTGGGTCAGAGAGTTCAGTATCCTGTTCAGCACAAACACCAGTCTCTTTAATAGCATGTATAAAAACCTATCTTGAATTGCCAAGTCATAGAAATACCATGATTAAACAGATAACGTCATAAACCCCAAATCTGCGAAATAAATTGTCAGAAAACTGACTCACAATACATCATGTCAGGTCAAAATCCAAGAAATTACAAGTAAAAGCTTTAACAATAAACAAAGATTAGTCACCATAATATACAAACTATGACTAAATATAGGCAATAAGTAAACCTCTGAAACACCAGCCCATCATCTCAGAGAAGACATGAGTATCTAAGATCAATGCTGTAAACATGAACAGTAGGTATCATGATTCATTGTCCTGCATATTCATCAATATAATGGTCAGATAGATATCAATTTTCAATGAGTTTAAAGCAGGCAATCTTCAATTGCCACTGTTTCCACATGTGATATGATAGGTCAAGCTAAGTTATAATAACAAGAACAAGAAAGTAATACACTTCATTACCTATGAGAAATAATGACAATTAGAGCAACCAAATTGTAAGAAATACATGGCAGGTGCTCACCCTTGAGAGTAGGCACTAGAAAACCCTACTGATTCAACTCTGGTAGTCAAGTCATCCCGTTCATTTGCTGAATTGTTTGGAACAGCACTCTCGGTTAGACACTCTCTACTTTGCCATGATTGGAATTGGGGTTGATACACCATGTTCATAGAACCACTACCACTTCCATGATTAGCAAATGTGTTTGATTGTGTCTGCATGTTAATCATAGAAGTAGCTGACACAGGGGGATGGTCCAATGCTTTAAAAACTGCAGCATTACCCAAGTCAGTCTCAATTGAGTTCTGCATATTCGCAAGCATTGATGGAATGACAACATCATCCTCACAACTAGATCCATTCTTCATAACTTGAGAATGGTCAATAAAACTTTCTGCAAGCCCATGATTATTTCTCTGTTCAAAAAATGAAAAGAAAATTAGTAAGCTTCCTCTTGAATTACAGAAAATAATGTGATAAAAAATTTATAGAAGGTCCCAGTCCTAACTCACTAACACAACAAGTTTACAACAAAGAGAAATAACCTTAACCCTATTGCTGTGTATTTTCCGCTTGCTATAAACATAGGGTACATTTATTGGACACAAGTATCCGATATACGCTTGGCAACAATTGTCCCCAACAAAATTCAATAGTATGCAGTAGAACTTGAACACCCATGCTTTTAGCATTTTATATCTCCAATAATGTAGCATCAGAAACATTAATCTCAAACATTAACATATATTAACACATCAATGTAAAAGCAGTAAAAATTCATGCAATATAACCACCATGGCTTGCACATACAGAGGCCAGACATCAAGCCAAAAAAAAATAATAATTACCCATGGAATCAGTTTTGTTGGCTCCTGGCTCCAAGCTTGGTATGATCCCTCATACATTTGCAACTTTTCCTGTAAAAACTGAATGTACTCTATGACCTATACACAGAAGTAAATGATATTCAAAATTTATTCAAGCAGAACAAATAATAAATATAAATGGTTACATTTATGCATGCATATGCATATGTAATGTACACATATAGTACAGAAAAGAACATCTTAATTGGTAACCTCCAACAGAAAAGAAGCCTTGTCTCTCTTCTGATCATTTTGAGGAATAAGATCTCTCAAAGTCTGAAACCTGCCACATAAAAATAATCAATTTCAAATGTGAGAACAATCTAGCTTCTAGTTGTAACAAACAATAGGATTACTAATAGGTTGCAAAAGATTTTCCAACCAGGTGACCTGCTCAAACCATATCCAAAATCCAAGAAATATTTACTCAAAATAATCCAAATGTAAAATGGTTCCAAGTGAGCAAGCCCAAACTGCCATCCTAACCCAAAACTCAGATCTATGTTACTTGGACTTGAGGGCAAGTGTCGGACATGGACACATGTCTGGAACAGGTACAATCAATTTTTTTCTAAGTCTTCTGTGGGAAAACACTTAACTGATTGTAATATTATAATCTGTATATTATATTTGTATCTCTAAAATTAAGTATTTGTATCCCTAAAATTAAAGACAAAAAATTAGGATAGACAATCTCTCAATTATAGGATCAGTTTTATGAATATTTAGTTTCCTAGTTTACCCACTAGTTAGTTGTATATAAATCTAAGGTGCTTGTATAATCCTTAATGTGCAAGTTTTCAATATACATTCAATTTTATTCTTAGTTTTCCACATAATTTTATTCTTAGTTTTTCCACATGGTATCAAAGCTTTAAACTCTTCTTGGGAAGAAAATTTTTTTTAGCCTTCATTCCTAAATTCTATTTCAGGCCTTCATAGCCAAATCTTGTTAAATCTTTTAGTCTTATTTTTTCTTTCTTTGGCTTTCATTACCTAGAATCGTCTCTAGTTAAACTTTTACTATCAAGACTCATTTCAATCCTGAGAAAGATACTCATGCCAGAAATAGCAAAATCTAGCACTAATACCCGATTTGAGGAAGTGACAACTAATAAAATCACCAAAATACTACAGAAGTCTCAGGAACAAAAAGAGTTGGACAGAGAAAAGATTGAGAAACTAAGAAGTTTATTGAAAACTCTTGAAAAGCCTACTAGGATATGTTTTTTGGGTAAGGTCTCTAGTTTAGGTAAAGCTTCTACTTCTCATAAATTAAATGTCTCAATTAAGCCTATTACGAGTTCTTGCATCATTGACTCAGGAGCCACAAATCATATGACACATTCCTCATTGAAGTTTAGTACATATACCCTGTGTCCTAATAATAAGAAAATTGTTGTTGCAAATGGTTCACTTACTACAATGGCAGGGTTAGAAGATATTCAAATTAATATCTTGTTTGTTCTTAAAATTGTTTTTCATGTTCCTGGATTGACTACTAATCTAATATCTATACAAAAACTTACTAGAGACATAAACTGCAAAGTGACTTTTTATACCTCCTATTGTGAATTTCAGGATCAGAGTTCGGGGAAAAGGATTAGATTTGCTAAGGAGAAGGATGGACTATACTATCTTGAGACATCAAACAACACAAGTAATATTAAGAATAGCTTACCTTTGACATTTCTTTTTGAAAAATCTCCCAATAAAGACAAAATCTAACTTTATCATTTTCATCTTGGACATCCTTCTTTTGGAACTTTGAAAACCATGTTTCCTTCTTTCAAAGGATTAAATGTCGAAAATTTTCATTGTGATGTTTGTGAACTTACAAAGTATAGACGTGTGTCTTTTCCAGTTAGCAATAAAAAAAGTTCTACTTCTTTTTACTTGATTCATAATGACATATGAGGTCCCTCTACAATTACTCATATTTCTGATGCAAGGAGGTTTGTTTTTTTTCATAGATGATTGTACCAAGGTATCTTAGATATTTTTACTTAAATCCAAATCAAATATGAATAGTGTGTTTTTAAACTTCCAAAACATGATCCAAAATCAATTTGGAGTTAAAATCAAGAGATTTAAGTCTGATAATGCAAGGGATTTTTTCAACTAGAGTTTATCTACCTATTTCCAAAATGAAGGGATTACCCATGAGTCATTTTGTGTTAATCCTTCACAGCATAATGGAGTGACAGAGAGAAAAAATAGCCATTTACTAGCCACAACCCAAGCTTTACTTTTTCAAGTAAACATAACCAAATCCTACTAGGGGGAAGCTGTTCTCACTACCACACACATTATAAATAAGTTACCTTCAAGGGTCTTGAGATTTAAAACTCCTATGGAACTACTCTCACAATTCTATCCCAACTTTAATACCACAAACAACCTCACACCTAAGATATTTGGTTGTACATCATTTGTTCATGTTCACAATCATAATAGAGGGAAGTTGGATCTTAGAGCAATTAAGTACATTTTTGTGGGATATTCATCAACTCAAAAAGGATATAAGTGCTATCATTCTCCTACAAAAAAATTATATGTGTTTGCAGGTGTCACTTTTGAATAAAGTAAACCATTTTTTACTCAACCTTATCTTCATGGGGAGGCTTCATTTATGGAAAGATAAGGATAAACACTTCTTTTTGCTTGACTTGTCCTCCTCGTCAACATTTTCACCCATTAATTCTTCTGAGTCTAAACCCGTTTCTTCTGAGTCCAAGTCAAACACTGAATTTGAGTCTGAACCCATTCCAAACACAAAAGATGTGACAAAAGATAATATTGTTCTTAATTCTATGAAGGAATTACAAGTGTACTCAAGAATGAAAGTTCCAGATCTTGAATTAGTGCAAGTCCAAGAACCTGATCCTAACTCTGAAAATGAGGTAATTACAGTTTTTGACTCTATTTCTCAAAATGAGCATGAATCTCCTAAAACTATAACTAGCAATTATGATATGCTTATTGCCATTAAGAAAGGAACCAAAGAATGTAATAAGCGTCCACTATACCCAATCTCTAATTTTATTCATTTGAAAAATTCTCACCATCCCACAAAATTTTCCTAGTGAGCCTAAACACTATTTCTATTCCAACTACATTATCCGAGGCATAATCCGATGAGAAATGGAGGCAGGCCATGAAAATAGAAAGTGAGGGCCAAAGGAAAAAATCAAATTAGGTATAAATGGGTTTTTACTGTAAAAAACAAGGCGGATGACACTGTTGAAATGTACAAAGCCCAGTTGGTGGCTAAGGGCTACACTCAAACTTATGGAGTGAATTATCAGAAAACTTTTGCTCCAGTTGCCAAGATGAATACATTTAGGATTTTGTTATCATTGACTACAAATTACAATTGGCAACTTCAACAATTTTATGTAAAGAATGCTTTTCTACATGATGATTTGGAAGAAGAAATATATATGAAAGTTCCACTGGGATTTGGAAGTCATCTAGAAGCAAAGTATGCAAGCTGAAAAAAGCTTTATATGGCCTTAAACAATCTCTTAGGGCTTGGTTTGGGATATTTGCCAAAGTGATGCTAGCTATGAGATATAAGTAGAGTCAAGGGAATCACACATTGTTTATCAAGCACTTTGATTCAGGGAGAGTCACAATTCTATTACTGTATGTTGATGATATAATTGTAACCGAAAATTATGCGTTCATCCGAAATGAAAGTGCTCAGAGTACTATGCTGTCTTTCTCCGGATGGCAAAATCTCCGTTCATACTCTTTTCGAGAAATGGGAAAGCGTTTGGCTAGAGAATTTGAGATAAAAGACCTAGGAAGATTGAAGTAGCTCACTCACGACAAGGTATTTTCATCTCATTACAGAAATATATGATGGTTCTTTTGAAAGAAACTAGGAAGCTCGCATGTTAACCTGCAAATACCCCTACAGATCCTAATTATAAACTTAGAGAAACTAATGAAGATGTTGCTGTAAATAAATAGATGTACCAGAGATTAGTTGGAAGACTCATTTATCTCTTACATACTATGACCTAATATAGCATATGCTGTGAGTGTAATAAGTCAATTTATGCATAGTCCTAAAGAAGTACACCTATAGGCTATCTACTGTGTATTGCACTATTTGAAGGCCAATCCTGAGAGAGGTATCTTATTCAAAAGAAATTCGAAGCTAGTTCTAGAGGCATATACAAATGCGGATTATGCAGATTTAGTAATTGACAGAAGATCCACCTCAGGCTACTGCACTTTTCTAGGTGGTAATCTTATAACTTAGAGGAGTAAAAAAAAGTATGTGGTGGCAAGATCAAGTGCCAAAGCAGAGTTCAGAGCAATAGCTCAAGGAATTTGTGAACTACTATGGTTAAAGATTATCCTAGAAGACTTGAAGATCAAGTGGGATGGACCAATGAGACACGATTGTGATAACAACTCTACAATAAGCATTGCACACAATCTTGTTCAACATGACAGGACAAAACACATTGAAGTAAACCGGCATTTCATAAAAGAGAAACTAGACGGTGGTTTGATTTGCACACCATCTGTATCAACCAAGGGTCAACTTATAGATATGTTGACTAAAGGTCTCAACAATGCAACATTTCAAGAAATTATTTCCAAGCTGGGAATGGAAAACACTTATTCACTAGCTTAAGGGGGAGTGTGGGAAAACACTTAGCTGGTTGTAATCTTATAATCTGTATATTTATATTTGTATCTCTAGAATTTAAGGACAGAAAATTAAGATAGACAATCCCTCAATTATAGGATCAGTTTTATAAAGATTTAGTTTCCTAGTTTATCCACTAGTTAGTAATATATAAACCTAAGGTGCTTGTATAATTCTCAATTAGCAGTTTTTCAATATACATTCAGTTTTACTCTTAGTTTTCCATACAGTTTTATTTCTTAGTTTTTCGACATCTTCAAATATTTAGAGGGTCAAACCTCCATACCCATGTCGGTCAAATATGTATTAGACATGGATGTTCCAAGGAAATGAGGAGTCAAAGCAACATAAAGCTATACACCAACAAAGTAAATGTGGCATGAAGTTGACCCAAACCTAAACGACTTGCTGAAACCCAACATGAATTTACTCAAAGGGTTAAAATCCAAACTTGATAAATCAACTCTTACACGGTCAGAAAAGATAAAACCACAAAGAGCCAAAACTTGATCCGACCTGCTGAATTGTCAGCTCTAGATACATTCACTCGAACCGTCATTTATCAGATTTCATTATGGAAAACATTGTTTCTTTCATTAAATTTGCCATGATATATCAGATCCAATTCCTGCAGCTTGGCCTAATTCATACTGGTTCAGACTCTTTTACTTTTCAACTTAAAGAAATAATTTTTCCTATGATTTAATGGTCTGACTTGTTGTAACCAAAAAATTTCTTGATAAAAGATTGATTAGACAAGGAAAGCAGAACTGTTTCTATTCCTCTGGATACAATCCAAAGATCATTTCTACAAAAGCATCAAAAGTTTAAAGACAGCAAAATAATATTGAAAAAAGAAGGCATCAATTATTGTAACAATTTACAAGTTTCACCTAAGTTGAAACAGGATTCAAACCAACAACTTTAAATACCAGCTCAAAACATTCATAAGAATGCTTCAGATATATTCAAAGAATTCAAACTGATTATTGGCACTATTTTCATCAAAATATAACAGAGCTAACTTGAAACAAGCTTTCAGCAACCATTTTCTGATAATATCAAGTTGCCTCCAAGAAAATAACAATGCAATCACTAAAAAGTTTCATATATGCCAATGGCCTATAAGCAAATCGGCCGAACCTGAATATAAACCCACAGCACAATCTAAACTTAACTAGATAACAACATTCTCCGCGGTTTCATTCAATTAACAATATTATTACAATCAATTCCTCTTGTTATAACACTTCAAAAAATTTCTCGCATTCATAACTAATTCATCCGAACATTTTCATTTATGGCATTCAATTTAAACTTATACAGAAAATTAAACCCCAAAAAAATAGAAAAAAAATTACTTTTAAGAAATAGAAATTTTAAAGTTTTTACCTTTCATTAATCTTGCTTCTTCTACGCTGCTCAGTCTCTGAATGTTTAGACCGATTCGCAGTCGTCTTTTGGTCACTTCCTTTCCCTTCTACTTTCAGTGTTTCCCCTATTTAAAAAAAAAAATCCGATTTTAATTTTAAAACAAAATATGAAAAATATTAACAATAATTACTCCAATTCTTTAAAAAATAAAAACCTTTATCTTCGTAATCATCATCGTCTTCTTCTTCTTGATGAAGCTGAGCTGTTGCAACAGATTTCACCATTTAAAAAAAATAATCTCTATAATATTTCTTAGAAAGAAAAAATAAAAGCAGGTGCGATGGGGCGGGAAATGGAGCTCCGAGAGAGGTGTTCCAATGAGTCAGGCGGGTCAGTTTTTGCAGAGAGAAAAAAGTAGGATCTCTTTGTCGCTTGCCCTAAGAAAGGGAGGAAAAGCGCATTTTTTAAAATTTCGGATTGATCGCTTCATTAATATTATATTTATTGTTAAAATTTCTTTTTTCAATTTCTAATTTATTCCTATCCTAATTTTAATATCATTTTGAATTCGCAACTTCTATAATCTGATTATTGTTTTGATTTTTTTTAATTTAAATAATATTGGTAGTGGTGGGCGCTACTGTGCACTTGTTTGGTGATGTTTAAGAAGAGGGGCACTTGATTTATTTTAGTTAATTATAGTGTATGTTTTTTTAGTGAAGACTCTATTAGTATACTTTGTTTTTTACGCTTTTTCCTAAATGATTGGTTTTTTTAGTTTATCTTATAAGGAAAAACAAGATTAATTAAGATTTATTTTATTATTTCCTTGGATTCCTTATAAAAATAAAAAATTAAGTGTTCAAAATTTACTAATTTAATAAAATAAAGTTTTTGAAATAATCTTCAATCACAATAAATTGATTGGATATACCCGTTAATTTTAAATTTTATATTAATAAAATTTTGTGGTGTGTTATCGGTGATCTTCGCTTTTTAAAACAAATCAACCAATTAAGATTGGATAAAAATATTTAATTATAAATCAACTACACACCTTAACTAAAAAAGTTTGAGTTTAATAAGTTATAGGTTTATGGGATTATATATATTTTTTTATTGTGTTTACTTGCTGCAAACAAATGTTTGTGTTGACTTTAAGGTATAGAGTGGCAGCTTTTTCCTTAGCACATGGTGATGAACAGTCGTTAAAGAATGTTTTTCCTTTTTTTTTTATTACCTTAATGGGAAGAATAAAATAATGCAGGACAATGGAGTTGCATTGTTTATTTTTACTTTCAAGTCAATAGTTTATATTTTTAGTATTCTAAAATCTTTTTTTTTTCTTCTCTAGTTCAAAAGATAATAAACAAGTTGAATTATGGGCAAAGTTTAGTTTTATGTTTAGCACTGCTTAAAAATCATTAATGAAATTGTGCTGCTTTCACCTAATTAAAAATTTTAATTTGTTTAGACATGGTTATTAGGTATCAATTGTAGTCTTATTCATAAAAAAAATAAATTTTATTTTAATTTGAAAAAAATTAATTAATTAATTTAATTATTTTTTTAAGATGATGTCTAATAATTTTAAATTTTAATATTTGAAAATTTTTCTTCTATTTCAAGTTACGTTTTTTTATAAAAATTATTTTTTTTCAAAATGGGATGACTGATTGTATAAACCAATTTCTTCTAGGACCTCATGAGTTTCCTCAGTCTCCAACAGCCTTGTAATTATAATTAATAATAATTAAAATAAGTATATTAAAAGCTATCAATATGAAAAAGCGCTGGACGAGAGCCGAACCTTGACGTTGCAGGCGTAGACTTAGTCGTGGAATTGCGAATTTCCACTTCCATATATGTATGTGTGATAGGATGGTGAAGAAGTGGCCAAAATGTACATTATTGAACAGCAGAAAAATGCTTAGCAGCAACCGTTGTGGACTCTAGGGCAGGGGCGCGCCCACTCAAATCTTAAAAATTGGATCTTTCCATTAGTAAAAGACTCCAAAATTTTGAATAATTCTTGTAGTTTGCTTCTACTGTTCCTAAGAAAACAAGTAAAATGATTAGAAATAAATTCAAATAACAACTTTTTTTTTTGCTTTTTATTCCACTAAATATAAAAAAAAAAATTTAATATGGATGTTTATGGTATTGGAATGTATATGAATGTATTGACAAAATAAAAAGAGTAATTGAGCATGTTAATGGTTCAAAATGTAAATATAAAACTTATCCTTTCACTTCACTTCTTAATCACATTAAAATGAGTTTTTAAACAAGTTATAAAATAAAATCATGCCATGTTGAGTTTATTCCAACTGGTTTGATAAATATATTAGTCGCACGGTGTTATATCACACTTTTAATAAATATATATGCATATGAATTTAAAATTTTAATTTATTTTTTAATCATATCATATTTATAATTATTTATATGAGTGTTAATTCTTAATATTCTTTTCAGATTCGATGCAATTAAAATAAATAAATAAACAAAAATTTTTATATCTAATTTATAATATATATTTTTTTATTTTTATATAAATATTATATATTTTTATATTTTTAGAAGTGTTTAACATTATACATTTTAATGAAATTCATTTAAAGTTACAACAATTTGTACATGAAATTATATAAACAAATATTATCTAATAATTTTTCTCTTACTAAATATAAATCGTAGATCCGTCCGCTATAGGGTCACTTGCAGCCTTTTTGTTGCCAAATATAAGTCTTTGAGGATGCACACTGCCTAGACAATGCACCTAAGCTCCCCCTCGTTTCGTTTTGCTATCTCGGTTTAGCCTTTTAAATAAACTTTTTTTTTTTTAAGTAAAACGAATGAAAAAAAAGCCCCAAAAAAGCCTGACTGGTCAGCGAATGTTACGGCCCCATTTGGATTGCGTGCAGTGTAGTTGCAATAAAAAATATGCCAATTGTCGTGTTTCCAAATAAAATAATGGTGAGGTTAAAAAAATGTCAGTCATCTGGCCATTTTTGGTCCAGTTAATTACCGGCCGGTTAAAATTTTTTTTTCTCATTTTTATTCTTTAAGTTTTATTAATATGTCCAAAAAAATCATTATAAATTTTTTTATTTTTAATTTAAAAATTGTAAAATAAATTTGATAATTTAATATAATAAATAAATTTTAGTGTTTAATACATAAATAAATATTTTGAATTAATTTTATTATTTATTAATAAATTTTATAAAATAAATAAATTTTATAAATATTAAATAATTTAAAACTTTTATTATATATAATTTTTAATTTAATATCTTTAATGATAATTTTTTTATTATAATTTATTTTATCATTATCATTATTTTTATATCTAAATATATATTTCATTTTAATTTTATTACAATAATAATTAATTTCATCTTCATTACTGTTTTTAATATCAACAAAATTAGTTTCACTGTCTATCTATAGTGATTGGCCGACAGATTTCTTCCATGCCACTTTTGGGGTTTACAAGCAAAAATTTCTTGGATTTCAGGCTAATTCTGTATGGACTGTGGAATTTGATTACTGAAAATAAGTTGAAATTACTTTTTATTTATTTATTTTTAATGCAATAAATTTAAAATAAATAAATAAATTATTCAGCTTCTAGTATCAAAATAAGATGTGGGTACTTCAAAAAAAGTCTAACAAGAGGTGTGGTAAGATTCAAACCAAGACTTACATCGACGAATTTAACAATTGAGCAGGTGATAAGTCATTCTTTTTTTACTATGGCACATTGCTGACCCTGGTCTCTTCCAAGGTTTTTCATGTTGAAGCTGCTTGGAAACTGCTTTACACGGGAACTGTTGAAAGAACCCCATGCTTTTATCTTCCAAGATTGCTGAAACGTCAATTAACTGTGGTTAAGCCTGCCACTGTGAATCAGCATGTGCATAAAGTTGGGTGGAGTTTTCTGTTTATATTTTTGTATGGTTAAATCAGAATCCTTTGTTGTTTTACTTTTTACTGTTTTATAATATTTTCTTTTTAGATTTTACAATAAATGAAAAAAAATTTTAAATTAACCATACTTAATTTTTTTTATATAAAAAAATCGCAGCCTAAAATAAGAGTTAAAGATTGCAAAAACTAAACAAAATAATTTTTTTCTAATCATTTATACGTTCAAAATAATAGTAATAATACAAATCCACTTATTGGATGGCTTCTTGAACATAAAATACAAAATGAAATAAACCAGAGCCCTTGTTTATCACTTCTGGTTTGCCATAGCCATGAGCCATATTTGAGTTGTGATGGACGCTAGAGAACTACCCAAATTCTACTTTGACTAAAATGTTTAGCTGCAGCAGCAATTGCAGCCTCAGGGCCACTTGGTTCTGCAATTTCTATGCTGTCAAATTTAGCAGTTTTTGAGAATGAATGGCCGCATAAAGACAGCAACAACCTTAAAAATGATGCACATGAAGTCCTCTCCTTGTCTTTGCTCATCTTGGTTTAAGCCTGTTGAAAAACACTCTTTAGCAAAACAAAGGAAAACCCAACAAAGAGATTCAATGGACACAGAAGATTTAAATGCTGATTTGGCTAGGTTGATAAATACTATAATGTTTCGAGGCTTATAAAGCAAAAATTTCTAGGAGATCAAGCAAATTTTCTTATAGAAATTGATTGTTGAAGACAGAAGATTCTTACTATAGGTTGAAAACTTGAAATCACTCGGCCCTTTTGACCATTGCTTTCTGCTGACCCTAGGATCTTCCAGGAGCATTTACAGGTTGAGTGAAGTTGCTTGGAAACTGTCTTTGACAAATGTGTTGAAAAAACACCATGCTTGGCTTCCAAGGTTGTTGAAATTTAAGCTTGCCAATCTGAATTTTAGCATATACATAATGTTGTGTGGCGCTTTTTTTCTGTTCTACTAAGAAAGTAAATTCAAGGAAACTTCAATATGACAGCGACTTACTATAAAATTGATGTTTTGAAAAAAATTTTCCATCAGATATGAAAAATGCCTGGTCTATAATAGTAGGTAAACCTGTGTGGACCTTGGTTGTCCTATAATATATGTGATAAGATAACAGCTCATAACACCTAAGATTTCTCCTAAGGTCTCTCCACAATCTTTGTAAGACTTTCAGCAGTATTTTATGAGAACATCACACTAATTACAAGAATAATTATTCACCAAAGATAGCTACCAAATATAGCTACTACAATTACTCTATTTGTATTTATTCTTAGCAACTATTGATGTATAAATATACAGTGTACAGGATAAATAACATACAGCCATTTTCATAAATTTCATTACCTTTATATGGTACCAGAGCCAACCCAAAGACCTCGGGCAGTAGTCATGGCAGAAATCTCATCCACAACGTCACAAACCAACCAGAACCAAACAACTCCTTCAGCCTTAATCCAAGTAGTCAGTAACATATCTCTTCCCAACACCTTGGTAACCTTCAACGTTGCCTCTCAAATCCCCTTTAAACTCACAGGCAACAGCACATACCCAACTTGGAAGGCTCAACTAACCATCCTATTTCATGGATACGATCTGATGGGATACATTGACGGATTGTACCCGTCCACTAGAAACCATCAGGCAACCAACTCCCCAATTCAGAACACAAATTGTGGACCAAACAAGATGGCCTTATTTGAAATGTCATAATTGCATTAGTCTACGCAACCATTGCTTCTATGGTTGCTACAGCCACCACTGCCAAACAAGCCTAGGAAAGTCTCTCCACCACATATGCCAACAAATCACAAACCCAGATATACGATTTGGAAGGAACCTTGGCAAAAATTGTCAAAGATAGCAAATCAGTGGTTGATTATTTACCAGACATAAAATCCATTGCAGATGAGCTTGCAATAGCTGGTTCACTACTCAGCAATGATGAAATTGTCATAAAGATTCCCAGAGGCCTTGGATTAGAATACAAGGAAATTAGTGCAACCATACAAGCTCGAGATGCACCCATCTCTTATGAAGAGCTCTTTGACAAACTCACAGACCATGAAACCTTTTTGAAATAGGATGACACCAAGAAGGAATCTATCAATATCACTACACAATTCAATCAGCGTAGCAATTACAACCGTTCTCGAGGAGGCAACAATAACAGAAGGAACAATACACCTGGTGGATCACAGTCAAACAACTTTCAGCAAAGACAATACATTCAGAGCAACCGCAATTTCAACCCCAACTGGCTGTCCTCATTTGCTAACCAGAACAAAAATAAGTTGCAGTGCCAGATTTGTGATAAATTAGGACACACAGCCAAAGTCTGCAGGTCTTGATTCTTTGACCTGCAAGCACACCTGTCCACCCAAGCTGCACACAATGGTAACTGGGTTATGGATTCTGGTGCTTCTCATCAAATCAACTTTGACTTGCAAAATCTTTCAATCCACTCGGAGTATAATGGCAATGAAGACATCCTTGTTGGTGATGGTAATAATGTGCCGATATCACACACAGGTTCCACTAAGCTTGTTACTCCAAAATTCTCTTTTTCTCTTAACAATGTCTTATGTGCCCCTATTATCAAACGAAACTTACTGTCTCTCAATTTTGTAAAACCAATAATACTTCTATTGAATTTTTTCCACTCTTCTTTTGTTGTGAAGGATTTGAGCACAGGTCATCTCTCATTTGAGGCCGGAGTAATGGGAACCTGTATGAGTGGCCATCGTCCTCTTCTCACTTCCCGAAAGTTTCAACCCTTAATACCTGCTCGCAACCTATTCTCTCCCTATGGCACCAACATCTTGGTCATCTTAATAAACGAGCCCTTCACCAAATTGTCTTTGCTCATTGTCTTCCCCTATCAAAATCCCCTTCATTAAACTCGTGTAATTCTTGTCTTTGCAATAAAAGTCATAAACTTCCATTTGGAGTTTAGCTCAAAACCTCTTGAACTCATCTACACATATGTATGGGCCTTTACTTCCATCCCCTTCTTTGATCGATATCGATATTATGTCATCTTTGTAGATCATTTTACAAAATATACCTGGCTTTATCCCTCAAAGAATAAATACGAGGTTACCCCTACCTTTGAACACTTCAAAATTTTGGTCGAAAAATACTTCCAACGCTCCATTATCACCGTTTACTCTTATGGTGAAGGTGAGTACCTTGGTCTTCATCATTTTCTCTCCTCAAATGGTATTCAGTACTTGTATTCCCCACCGCACACTCCTCAGCGTGTTGGTATTGCTGAACGTCGTCATCATCATATATCAGAGACGGCCTTAACTCTTCTTCATTATGCATCTGTCCCATAAGAGACTCCTAACTATCGAACAATGCGAGTCTTTGGATGTTTGTGCTACCCGTGGCTCAAACCTCATACTCATCATAAACTTGAGCCCAAGTCCAATCCATGTGTATTTTTGGGTTAATTCCACCTCTCATCATTGTTATCAATGCCTTGATCCAGTCACTTCTCGTATTTATCTCTCCCGTTATGTTGTTTTTGTCAAAAACTCCTTCCCCTTTCATACTCACTCTCTCGATGACTCTCGAGTCACTCTAGGCAACTTCATCTTCTCTGGTTGATCACTTTATACCTATGCCTCCTCCTTTCTCGTCTCTACCTCCTGTAACTCCTACACCTATTTTAGATACATTTCTGACTCTTCAGGCCCCAATCCTTCCCTCTTCTACTGCCTCATCAGACCCATTGACATCACTGCAATCAGATTTCCCTGCTTTGGACTCCTTGGGTGATGTCTCCAGCTCCTCTTCGTCACATTCAGTAAGTATTCCCACCCTCAACCTCCCACTGGCATAGTCACTTGCTCTAAGAACAATATCTTCAAACCAAAGCCAATCTTTGATTATCTTGCTGCTATTGATGCTACTGAACCCTGCACTCTTCTCCAAGCTCAAAAACATCCTAAATGGCACAATGCCATGACTGCTGAGTTTGATGCTTTGATCCGTAGTCATACTTGACTTAGTTCTTGCTAATGACTCACATAACATTGTTGGGAGCAAATTGATTTACAGGATTAAACGTAAGCCCGATGGAACTGTCGACTAGTACAAGGCACGCCTCGTTGCCAAAGGCTTCACTCAATGACCCGGAGTTGATGTCCATGCTACCTTTAGCCTGGTAATTAAACCAGCCACTGTCAGACTTGTTCTTGCGATTGCCATCCAATTTCGTTGGCCTCTTCGTCAACTCGATGTAAACAACGCCTTCCTACAAGGCCGACTTGAAGAAGAGGTGTTTATGCATCAACCTCTGAATTCACCCTCAGTTTCCTAATCATGTCTGTAAACTTATGGTATTCAACAAGCCCCTCCAGCTTGGTACCACGAACTCCGAAATTTTCTCATATCCTATGGCTTCACCAACTCTCACTCGGATACTTCCTTGTTTGTTTTCTCACAAGGTTCTGTTCTCATCTTCTTGTTGGTTTACGTCAATGATATCATTGTCACCAGCAACGAACAAGCTGCCAGCGACAAGGTCATTGACGCTCTTGCCTCTCGATTTTCCATTAAAGATCTCGGGGCCCTCAACTTTTTTCTTGGGGTATAAGTTCTACGGACTAAACAGGGCTCTACTTTCTCAGCGAAAATACATCTTGGATCTTCTTCAGTAAAACAACATGATTGATGGTAAGGGTGTTCACAGTCCTCTGTCCACAACTGAAAAGTTGTCCATTCACAGTGATTCCCCTTTCACTGACTTATCGTCAAGTCATTGGTGCCCTTCAATACCTTTTCTTGACCAGACCTGACATTTCATTTGCTGTCAATCGCCAAACTCAGTTCATGCACTGCCCCAAAGCTATCCACTGGTCAGCTGCCAAGTGATTTATTTGCTACCTTAAAAACACCTTAAGTTATGGCCTTCATCTTCGTGCTTCATCGTCTATGGCTCTACATGCTCTCTCTCATGCAGATTGGGCCAGTGATGCAAATGACAACACCTCCACCTCACCTTATGTTGTCTTTCTTGGTGCTAATCCAATCAGCTGGTTGTCTAAGAAGCAACGTACAGTAGCTCGCTCGTCCACTGAAGCAGAGTATCGGGCTGTTGCTACCACAGTTGCCAAGGTAAATTGGATTCAGAACTTACTTCAAGAGCTGCACCTATCCCAAGTCTCTCCTCCCGCAGTCTATTGTGATAATGTTGGTACCACTTATCTTTGTCAAATCCCAGTCTTTCATAGTAGAATGAAGCATATCAAAGTGGACTTCCATTTCATTCGCATTCAAGTTCAAAACAAGCTGCTTCGTGTTGTCCATGTTCAATTTGCAGATTCACTTACCAAAGCTCTCAACCATCAACAACATGAAAAACATCGAATTGAGATTGGGGTTGTCAATGCCACGCCTATGTTGCAGAGGCATGATAAGATAACAGCTCATAACACCTAAGATTTCTCCCAAGATCTCTCCACAATCTTTGCAAGACTTTCAGCAGCATTTCATGAGATCATCACACTAATCACAAGAACAATTATTCACCAAATATAGCACCTACAATCACTCTGTATTTATTCTCAGCAACTATTGATGTATAAATGTCTACTGTACAGGATGAATAACATACAACCATTTTCATAAACTTCACTACCTTTATAACATGAAGGTAACAACGTGTAGTAAAGGAAATGCCACATTAATGATCAATCATTAACAGCTTAATCTACATCAGAATTTATCTTTATATAACACCAACAATTCATTTGAAGCAGTTGGGTAAAGGGGGAAGATTCGAACATGCTCTTTGAGTGAGGATCAAATCAATAAGTCAAATGCTTGGACGGAAAAATCATACATCAATCACTAAATCAAATGCTTAGATGTGCTGCTTTATTCTCTAATAATCGGAAATGTTGTATTATGGACATTTTTTCATTCTTGAAAATGAAAATTTTGTATTCAGATCCTTAGAAGCATGATTTTCTAGGCTCAGATATATGCTAGTAGCCTGTTTAGAACCAAAATAATCAAGTATAAAAGGAGGAAAGAATTAATATATTTAATAATGGATTAAAGGAAGACAACTATCTCACTCTGATCTTAATCATGTTCATACATTTCATGCATGAAAAATGCCCAGAAAATTTTGAGAATTCCCTGAAAAAGATAAACAAATTTTATGTTTTTCCATGAAGAACAAGCTAAGACTAGTCAAAACTGGTTGCAGGCTTTAAAGAAAGGCATTATTGCTTTTCCCAGCTAGACTTGAATTATATGACACATCACCATCTAATGGACCTGATTATAGGCCTGAGTCAATGGAGTTTGAGAACTGGTGGAGGCACCTTGCTTCTCCATCTTGATTCTTGAATCAGAATTCGAGAAAATTCTTGCTTACTATATCTATGTACATTGCACTGCAATGCTGGTGCTGCATTTTAGGAACTTGAACAAAATATATAGGCTTCCATTGTCAATCATCACCATCTTCTTCTTGATCCTCGAATTGAGATTCTTCTTTGAGGTTTATATCTGCACCTCCAACATCAAGACTTCCAGTATTCTGAAAGAACAATCCAGATGATGATGGATCATTTTCATCAATATCTTCTTCATTTTCCTTTTCTTTAGAGCCTGAACTTTTTTCACCGTCCATCCAAGCAGGGCAATGATGTATGACTCCAATAGCAGCATGAATTTGTAAATTTGATGGACTTGAAGCATTAGATGATGTTTCCCTAGAATCAGGCCTCCAGCAAGAACATTCAGGGACCGGATGTGAAAGAAAAGACGACAACTTTGACTTATTTGAAGCTTTGATCAGTCCATCAATTAAAGAGCTCCGCAAATGCTTTCGGATTGATGCTAACCAGGAATGGTTTGCATGATATATGTGGCTACGAATTTCTTCCAAGAGGCTGACAACTTCTTTCCTATGTTGAAAGAGCATACAATCAGAATATGTTGAGAGCATAAAGAAGGGCTAAATGGGAGAGAACACCCATCAGTTGTCAACCGGCAAGAGTTGCAAACAAATGGGAAAAGGAGCTATAGTTTGGAAGTAATTCTATTATTATTACAGAATATGCGAGTGCCATTTATGCTGTGGTACAGTCACAAATTAGTCCAAACTCCAAACTAAGTGCGCATTTGGACTTACATCAGGATGATCAACATGTATATACAATGGTTATACAACCCAAAGGTAGCTTAGTTTTCAAATAATCAGGATAAATATAAGTTATTGTGTAGAAAAGATTCTCCTGAGATGGATGGAATTGGCTACATATGCCATCCGACTAATAATGCTAGCCATTGAATTAAGAAAAAGATTAGTACAAAGGAGTGGATGAAGGGATAGAATACAGCATCACAGAATCAAAAACTGTATTATCATAATTAAAAACCATTTATCGATCCCTCACTAATTCAATTTCTGGAATTTAGTAATTGGTCATATAACTAGCATAGCATGTAACCTTCTATTACTTATCTAATTGACTGATCAGTACATCCAACAGACAGGTAAAACATAAACCTCTGCACGGATAGAAGTTAAAAAGAAAATTTGACACCAGCACCATCATTACATTTTATGAAAAATAACTTGCATCTGAATCATACATCTGTAAAACTAATTGCATACACTCAACCAAACATGTGCAGTCAGAGATGTTTACCTGTCTGGCCTGTATGTTTTAGATGCAGCTGACTGATACAATCTGTGTCCCATAACCAGACTGGCAAAATTTGGATGTCCCTTACCATCACGATCAAATCCAGGAATGAAAACATCAGCTTCAACAGAAATCATATAGTCTATTGCTTCCCATAGTAATTTATGGGCATTAGTCCTCAACTCTAAAACTGTACTTTCAGGCTCATTATCGCTCTCAGCAACCCAACCCCACCACCCTTCAAGATTATAAGTCTTGGGTCTGGCAGGAGGAGGTGGAAGAGGACCAGGACCAGGACCAGAGTTTTTCCAAGCATCAAGATTCATTTCAACCTGAGCAGATGATGGAGCCCTTGGATCATTTTCATCAAGGTTAGCCTCACGGCCATAAATTCTACTGAGCTCCCAAACTGTGCTGAGGGAAGTCCTATCAACAACATTTTCAAACATTCCATGAAGAGGGATCAATGTCCTTTGGCCTCCAAAAACCTCTCCTCTGGACACGTATAAAATTGTGCCCCACGGGTATCCATATGCACGAAGAAGAATAACAACCTGCAGAAAGGCAAGCAATTTGAATCAAGATCTCAAGTTTTTTTTTTTTTTTTACTTTTTTCAACCTCAAGTCATTTCTCCTGATCAAATGGAATGGATACATTAATTAGCCAGTTATGAAGCATGGGAGAGGGAGCAATTATCACAGGTTGTTTTTAACCCAGTCAAAATGACACCCACTTTGAAAAATGTCTTGCCTTTGAAAAAGCTATACCAGTTAAGCATCATAGCATATCTCCACCCCACCATAAATGAAGTGCAGGAAGCAGCTTCTAATGTCAGATGGTAAATTGGCATATTTGGTCTCAAATAATAAGAAGAGGCATAGAACTGAAACCTCATAAAGGAATGAAGTTCACCTATTGGAAATTACTATGCTCATCATTTCTTACCTCTTCTGGCGTTAATGGACATGAACCCTTGAGGCGTTGCTTTGCAGAATTTACAGAAAGCTGCCCCTTTATTATCCCACGTTTTCTCATCCAAGATCTTCTGTGCTGGATAAGTTCAGCATGCACATCCTTGGGGGAAGCTCCAAAAGAGAAGAAATGTGTCAAATGATGGACAAGATTTGAAATAAAAGCTTCAGTGAGTAAAAGCACCAATGGTGCCTTCAGAGTTTAAAGCAGGCACCTGAAACAGTTCAGAACAACCATGATAGGCTAAAGCATCTCGTGTCATCCCAGGATCAAAGGCAATAAAAGGTCTTCCAGGAGCCCGTAACCTTAATTGATAAACAATTAGAAAAACAAATTAAAACATACTACAATTTAGAACCATGGTTACTTATTTACCTACGCAAAATATTAGTTGCCAGCTCCAGAACATCCTGCCAGAACATGAGAGCATGAAAAGCAACCCTACATCTGAGTCTTTGATACTCTTCTAGATGAGGTGGAAGAATGGCCTAGATCATATACAAAAATATTAGCAACAATTAAATAAAGAAATTAAAGTTTTTATAGCATAGAATGATTCTGCAGAATGAAGGGCATTTTAACTTTAAATGCTGCAAGGTTCCCATTAGTCTTAACTCTTCATCATGAGAAATCAAAAGCACAAAAGAACGTTCATTAAGAGACTTAAAAAAAAACAGACATACAAAAGGATGAGCATTAAAATGGTCACGGAAAGAGTGGATTAACCAGAGCACTTGGGGTTGCAGAAATCTGACATGAAAAGCAAGATAAGCCATTCTTTGCTACATAACAAATCTGATAGCTGACTTGGTACAAGTCTTTTGGAATTTATTCGGGAATAGAAGAGAATTATGGTCTTGATACAGACTTAGCACATGACATAAACATCAGCCACGCATTTGTAAGAGTGCAAGTACCCAAGATTCAAACACCAGAATTCTAAACCAAACATATTAGAGAACCACCAAACACTTAACGATTAAGTTGATAGATGTGCAACCAATAAGATGCTATCAACCAATAAGAGTTCAAAAAGTGTTATTCCGCTAAAACGAAAATTTTAAAAATTCAAGTCATAGGACCACAGAAAATTGGCAACTCTAATCACCTGCAAGCATCCTCCATCAGAAACAACTAGTTCAACTACAGAATGCTTGATCAAAATAGGAAGCACATTGTGCAAATAATAATATGGTGAAGATGAGTATGGCACTCTAAACACTGGAATCTCCTTATTTCTCCTTGCTGATTTAAGATTTTTAGGAAGGGTTTTCACAATATTAACATCTTTTGCTAAAGCTGCCATGAATTGCTCCTCATCATAGAGGTATGCAAAACTCTTGAGCTGGGAGCTGCATCGATCATACATGACAAATAAGTTGACATAGACCAATTACTGATACATTAAATAGTCATGATCTAACTCCAAATAAGAATTGAAAGCTGTAATAATTATACAAAAATGACCTGATTCCTTTCTTGCTAGTTGTTTGTTGAATCTCTGGAACAACTAAAGTAGCATTAAGAAACCGAGAAAACCACAACCACATCACATATCTAAAAGATTAAGAAAAACATTACAATTCCAATAAGTATAATACAGAATTGTATCTGCAAGTAGGAAATTTGACTGCAGCATCCTTACTGAGCTCCTAATCTCATGGAAACCACCTTGTATTCTGACAAAAACGTATCCGTTTGTCTGAACACTAGGACCTGCTATAGGCAAGCGTATAAAAAAGTATTCGTCATGACTCTTGAGTGTGGGTGTCTAATATATATATATATATATATGATCCAGGAAAAAATGAAAAACAACCGTTGGGGGAATTTTTCTTCTCAGCCTAACATTTATCTTGACAAGTAAAACAATTTTAGTAGGAAAAAAAAATTCTCTGCTTTTAAAAAGGGGAATAAGAAAATGCTACTCCTAATAGACACAAAGACATGATATAAAACAGAACTGTGTTTGCATAGAGACATATGTGCCAATAAATTCATCAACAGAATGCTAACTTAAGCAAGAACAACGGTCCCAATAAAAAACAAATATTCAGAACTATTGGTCATGAAACATAAAATAGAACATAAACCTCCAGAACAGAACATAAATGAACTACAGCAATAGCTCACCTGTAATCTTGAACCAAAAAAAAAAAAAATTCACCTTTCCTACAACATACCTTTGATTTATTTACATCCTAAAAGGAAATTTTATAATTTATGCATGCCCTATAAACTATTTTAGCAACAATCATCATACTTCCCAAAAGAATCCCACAGTTCCAATGACCACTTTTTAAAGTAACGAAATGTTCAATAAAACTCTAATTCTATATGTTGCATATATAAAGTGGTTTACATGTAAGGAAAAGAATTAAAAGACAAGGCAAATTCTAGGTGTTAAGATAGAGCCAGTCTTCTACAATTTTCATTTTAATCTCTCCAAATATTCTAGCACACTACTTCTAATTAATCGATGCTATTTTTAGTCCTTCAAATTCCACTCAGTTAGGTTAAGGCGTTTAAAAATTTTTTAACATTGGAATTGTATACAGAAGACAGTTAGCAGTCAAGGAAGAAAAGGGCTGGCTCATACATTTAAAATATTCTGATAGAAGAATGTTAATAACAGGACTTAAATCCTAATCATTCAATGTTAGCATCTTAACTTAAACCTCTATTAGCTTGAGTCTTGTGGTGGAAAATATGAAATTTAATTTTTTTCACCAAATGAGTTAGGTTCTTTGGTACAAAAGAGGCCACAGCCTGGGGATGGGGAAGAAATTAGAGGTGCTGAGATTTGAACCCTGGATGCTACCTAAATGATTGTATGAGCCAACTGAGCTAAACTCTAGTTCAAATGAGTCATGTTCTTGTAAAACACATAACAGTCGAATAATCAAGGGTGGAAATGTAAGCTAACCTGCATAGTATCCTCTAGGATTTGCATCTGGGTGTAAAGATTCCAATTGCCCAACTGGACCCCATAGTCTTCTATACAATGGGCTCTGCATCAATGCATAAAATGAAAGCCATAAGAAGCCATAAATGTTAAACAAATCTAACAGAAAGAATTGGCTCTAAAATTACCAAAACAGTTAAAAACCAAATCAAACTGGATCCAAAATACAAATTTCAGCTCACCTTAATGAAACAAACCAATAACACTAACCAGTGCAGTTTCAGTAATCAAAATGGATCCAAACCAAACTCCCAAACAACACTAAAACCAAATCCACGTGTTCAAAAACAGACAAGTAAAACCGCCAAGAGCAAAAACTTCTAAGAAAAACAACCAATACCCAGAAAGTAGAACATGTCAAATGAAAAGAATCAAAATTTAAAAGCAGGAAAAAAATCAAGAAAATGAGATTGTGGAAGCATAAAACTTAGCACATTACCGTTCTTGAAAGGTCTGAAGTTTCAAAAATAGGTCTCCAAGAGAAGATTGTTGTGGAAGACTGGTATTCAGAGAAGCCATATTCGGTGAATCTTGCTAGCAAAAAGTGTACAAAGAGTGAAAAAGATGATAAAACCAAACCAACTAAACCAACCCATTTCATTCTAGACTTCAAAAACGTTTTCCCTTCTTTCATATTTCCCTATCTTTCTAAAACTCAATGGTTTCTCTTCTCTCTCCGTCTCTCTCTCTAGAAATGAAAGAAAGTCACACTAATGGAGGAGTCAAAAAAAAAAGAAAGTCAAGAGAAAAGCAAGAGAGAGAAAAAAAGAGGTCGTATGGACACGTGTGAGAACATGTTTTGTGGTAAAAAACTGAACTAACGGGGAGTGTTGAATTGTAACTTGTAAGAGATCAGACATGGTGGCGAAAGATTTCGTTGATAGTACTGTTACTGCTCCACTCGCTTCTTCCATTCGTGTACGCGCTCCAATAAATTTTCTATCCTTCTTATCTCAAATAAAAGGGTAGTCTGATATTTGAAAGAACTTAAAAATGAGTCCGTTTAAAAAGAGGATTGGACCTATATTACAACATTTAAGATTCAAGTCGGTTCGAGCCCCTTAAACTTATATGTCATAAAAGACAAATATATAATATTATTATATATAAACATTAAAAATTTGTTAAAGATTAAACAAAAAATATTCATTTTTAAACCTTAATAAAAGAAGAGGTAAAAATACTTAAAATTAAGCAAAAATAATATTTTAATTTTTCAAAAAAATAAAATTATCTTAACTGAACTTATCACCCTAGAGAGACCAAAATATAAAATGAAGTTCAAATAATTGAGTCAAATTAAATGTAAAAAGACATGTAAATCATTAATATCTCATTTATATTCGATTTGATTTATATAAACTGAGAAATACTCAAATATTAAGATTTATTTAAAAAATTAAAATGTTTAGGATTCCTTCGTTCTCATTAGTGAATAATTTAGGTTTAACCGATGTTGGTACTAAGGATTGAGTCCACAAGAATCAATATTTGATAGTAAATATTTTAGATTGAATTGCTATTTTTTTATAAAAAAAGTTCATGATTGAAAATAGAGAAAAAAATTATAAGTATTGAAATTTAAAATTTAAACTTATTAAATATTATATTTTTAAAATGATTATATATAGCAATTAAGTTAAATTTTAAATGATTATACTTTCATTGTCTTACATTTTTAACACTACAATTCTTACAAATTAAATTATATTTAGTTTTGGTTTTTCCTTTTGTACAAGTGATATTAAATTACACGATAAAAATAGTTTTTTCACTCACATGAATTAGTTCAATTGGTAACGGAATATTTTTTTCTTATCAATTAAAATGAGATTTTTGTGAGAATTATTTCAAAAATAAAATATTGAATGCACTAAATTGATATGAGAAAATATGTTTTTAAAATTTTAAAAAATAATTAAGAACTGATGAAAAGTAAGTAAACCTTAACCCTTCTATAAAAAAAAAAAAAAAAAAAAAAAGCAGCATTCTCTCGTTTTGATATATCGCACTCTTATTTAAGCATTTGAATTATCAGAACGAGTCTTCAACTCTCTTAAGGCTAAGGTGTCTCTTTGAATTTAACCTCGATATTTGAGATTGAATAATTTATTCATATCTTTTTTTTTTTTTTTTTGTTACAAGTAAAGAGAAATGGGACGAAACCAAGTTTTTAATATCCCGTCAAGAACGATTAACTACTAGATTAAAGTTTTAGAACGATCAATTTATTTATATCAGATCTTATTATTTTGTTAAAAGAACTATTTACAAAAGATAACATGTCAACAAAGTTTAGAGAAAGTGGGCATCTTTTGTTTTCATCTTTTGAGGCAATTAGAATGGATAATAGAGACACTGCTCTCTTTGGTGAAGAAACGATTGAACTCCGACATAGTACAAAAAGGTTAAAGATCTTCATGAGAAGGTTAGTGATATCGATTCTTAAGGTAGTGAGGATGATAACAGGACTAAGGTCTTTTATAGAGACTCTCTATTAGGGGAAGCGTATGGGTTTTATGCTGATACCGAAGACATGCTAAACAAGAATATGGACATTGGATTGGTAATCAGAGGAGAAGGATGATATCCAAGAAGAAAAAGAGAAGAATGACGGAGAACTCCAAGTCTCTCTTAGTAGGGAGGAACGCAGAAGAGTAAAAGAGAGATAGGCTCACTCGTTGATTGTCGAAGTATTTGGACGAACAATGGGTTATAAATATCTCGCAATAAAGGTTGAACAATTATGGAAACTTCAGGAAAGACCTTGTATAGTTGACCTTGGCCACGATTATTTCCTGTTATAGTTCCAAATGATTGAGGACTATAATTATGTGTTGAAAGTTGGTTCTTGGTTTGTTGAGGGACATTTTTTAACCATTAGAAGGTGGGAACCAAATTTTAGGATGTCTGAGGCTACCTTCTCCTCTGTGGTGGTGTGGTTGAGGCTTCCTGAATTACTCATTGAATAATTTGATCTGAAAATTTTGAAAAGATAGGTATAAAAATTGAAACTCTGCTCAAGGTGGATGGACATACCCTAGCGGGGAAAAAAGAAGATATGCAAGGATTTGCATTCAATTGAATTTGGATAAGCTTCTCCTCAGATTCATTAGGGTTGAAGGCAGAAGACAGGCTATTGTTTATGAAAGTATTGGGATGTTATATTTCAAGTGTGGTAAGTTAGAGCAAATGAAGGATTTTTGTCCTAGGAAAAGAACGGCAAGCCTTGCAAATCCAACCATGGGTGATCAAAAGCCACCACAAAAAACACCCAATGAACCATGATGAGAAATGTTTTGGACCATTGATGATCATTCAAAGAAAGAAGAATTACCCAAAAACAACCAATAGAAATTTATTAGGTAAGTAAATAAACCAACAGTTAATAATGCCAAACCCAAAAGCTAAAGCACGTGATGAACCTATGTAAAATGTCTCCAACAAAAGAAACGTGAATCCACATTCACAAGATAAGTCGCAAAGATCGTGAACCTCTAAGTGATAGAGAAAGGAAAGGAAAAGAAACAACGTTTAGAGCTTTGACCTCGAGGAAGGAGCAAATTAAAGTCTTAGGGAAGTAGACAAATCATGCAAATGACTTAAGAGATAATGAGAATGGCACAGCAGATATTAATTATGCTGATAAAGGTACACAGATGACTGATATGACCTGTGAGAATTTAAAGTTAGTACCAAGGGCAAGCTTGAAAAGTAAAAGCCTTACAATTACTAATTCCGTGCAAAATAAAAGCATGCCATTGGTCAACTCATCCACGCAAGGGGACTCTCTATGTTCAAAAAAACCAAACTTGCCTAATAAAAAAGAAAAAGTTCACATAAGATTTAGGGGAGAGGAAACAAAACTTAGAAATATTCAACTCGGTAACTCATTGCAATAAGGGCAACTCATGGCACCGTAACGATAGCCACAGGGTGGCCAACCATCGAACCTGGTTTAGACTGGTGAAAGAAAGGAGAAGGGAGACTAACCAGAGATGGGTGGAGTCTTAAAACAGTTTACCAACACAGACAAGGGATGTCTAACTAAGGCAAACAAATTAGGGAAACCTTGGCTACCAAAATCAAGTTTCTTCTTCAGCCTCAAGACCCCTTCCACTCATATTTAGGGCCCCGAACCCAGCAGAGAACCCAGCAGGGAATGTTCAAAAGGTTAATCTCACCCAGAGGCAGAAGTCGAAGCCCACAACGAGAAGGTGGCAGACAATTTCCAAGAAACAAAAGAGGGGACACTGTGCTTACCATTGTTGATTTACTCGAAATTAATCCAAGGTTTAAAGGACTCAAACTCCATACCATACCAAGATGTTTCCTAGACGGAGGAGAAGATGAACCCACCTCTCTGGGTTCTATTAACTTAGGAAATTCAATTGGCCCAGCACCCACTGGAAATAATGATAAACAGTACATGCATGATAGCAATGAATATAAAAGTGAACCAGATGGTCCAGCAGTTTCAAGTTGTGTAAGTTCTTCAATCTTGCTAGAGGAGGAGTTCTTGGTTCACAAGAAAGAGGTGTATCCCAAGCTGAGGTTAAAAAAGATAAGTTGGATGTCAAGAAAGATGCAATGGTATCACAACTCCAGAGGCTATCCGTAAATCAATCCAACAATTATCCATAACCTATGTCAATCCTTCTATAGAACTATAGGGGAACGAGGTACCCTGAGTTTGTCCGCATAGCTAGGGAATTAATGGGGATGCACAGACCAACCTATGTCATCTTTGAGACGCGCACGTGGAGAGGAGGTCCATCCAATCATCGATAGACTTCCTTTTAATGCTTGAAAAGACACGGTAACAATTGGTTAGAAAAGTGGCATTTGGCTTCTTTGGTGCTCAAACCTTGTTGAAGTAAGCGAGGTGTACTTTACAAAATAGTAGATTCACACCACTGTTCGGGTAAGATCTACCAACCTTACTTGGTTAATTTCAACCATTTATGCTAGTCCTAGGTATAATGAACATAAATTGTTATGGCCGAGCTTAGAATTAGTGGCAGCTCAGCATGATTTTCCATGGTTAGTGGTTGGTGACTTTAATGAGGTTCTTAGAGCAAAGGGCTAATGTGTAGGTGCACCTATATCCATTCCTAGATCTAGAGCCTTACATGATTATCTTAACAAATGTAAACTGATTGATCTGGGTTTTGTGGGACTAAGATTTACATGGTCGAATAGTAGAGGGATTAGGGACCTTATTCAAGAACGTATTGATATGGCTTTTGCTGATTCTCTGTGGTGCCTTTAGTTTCCTAAGGCACATTTTAAACACTTTGTTAGAACTTATTCAGATCATTGTCTTGTCCTTACGAAGTTTAAAGAACTAATGCTCCGGCGAGGACCCCAACCTTTTTAGCTAAAAAAAAAATGGTTTAATCACCAAGATTGGTCCATTATAGTTGGAATCTTGATAGTGGCTCACTTATCTACAATATGGACAATCTCAAGGAGAATATGCAAGATTGGAATAGAAATGTTTATGGAAATTGTTAGAAGACGCGTTTAGGACTACTGATATGGATTTATAAACGTTGTTCAGTTGAATGTTTCAAATTGTACCTGTTTTTAAATATTGGTTATTTTTTGTTATTCATGTTTATGGTCATGACGTAATCTTAAGATCATAATTTTAGTGGGTCGTTATTATTTAAGTTTTAAATTATAATGTTTCTGATGTGAAGTGAAATTAAGTTTTTTTTGCTTCAAAATACGTTGCTTTCAATTTTCATTTGCCTTTACTATAGCAATACTCTGTTTTTTTTTTCTTATTCAAAATTAATATATCAGAGCTTTCTTTTTAAGGGATTTATGTGTGAATGTGATGCATCATGAAAGTCGAAACCAGTCTCTCCGTAATTGCTCTGATGGTGTTCGACGGAGACAACTACCAGATCTAGGCAATACATATTGATACATACTTGAAAGCTTTAGATCTTTGAGAAGCAATGAAAGAAGACTATCAAATTCTTACACTTTCGAACAATCCCACCATGACACAGATGAAAGTGCAAAAAGAAAATAAGATAAAGAAATTAAAGGCAAAGGCCTGTTCGTTTGCTGCAGTCTCATCCACCATCTTCACTCGTATCATGTCTCTAAAGTTAGCAAAAAAAAATATGGGATTATCTCAAGAACGAATTTAAAAAAGATAAAAGAATTAAAGGGATGCAAGTCCTGAACTTGATTAAAAAATTTGAACTTCAAAGAATGAAGGACTCCGAGATGATTAAAGATTATTTCGACAGGCTTCTTAATATCGTAAATAAAGTAAGGCTTCTTAGATCTGAATTTATTGACTCAAGAATTGTAAAAAAAATTATTGTTACAGTACTTGAAAGATATGAAACAACCATCACTACTTTGGAAAATATCAAGGATCTATCAAAAAGTTTCTTAGCAAAATTGCTTAACGAATTGCAAGCATAAGAACAAAGAAAACTAATGAGGGAAGATACTATAACTGAAGAAGCTTTGGCAGCCAAGCATCAAAACGTGGCCAAAAATAAAATGAAAAAAAAAAAGGATTTTGAAAGAAATAGGACAAGTACAACATCAACCAATACAAAAAGAAAGAATGAAAATTAGAAAAAATTTTATCCACCTTGTTAACACTGTGGAAAGAAGGGTCATTCTCCATTTAGATGTTATAGAAGACCTAATGCTAAGTGCACTAAATACAATCAAATGAGGTAAAAAGCTATTATCTACAAAAACAAAAATCAATAACATGGTGAAGAGGCAAAGATTGATGATCAAGAAGAGTAGGATCATCTGTTCATCGTTACATGTTTCTCTAGCATTAAATCAAGTAAGAATTGGCTTATAGATAGTGGTTGTACTAACCACATGACATATGACAAAGATCTATTCAGGGAACTAAGTAATGCAAACTCATCTAAGGTTTGAATTGGTAATAGCAAGTATATAACTATGAAAGGAAAAGAAACAGTTGCAATTTTAACCTGTTCAAGTGCAAAGTTCATTTCTGATGTGTTGTATGTTCTTGAAATTGATCAAAAATTGTAAAGTGTTGGATAACTAATTGAAAAGTGTTATAAAGTTATGTTCGAAGATAAAAGTTGCTTGATTAAATATACAGTTGGTCAAGATATTTTCAAAGTAAAAATCAAAGGGAAAAGCTTTGCTCTAAATCCATTGGAGGATGAGCAAACCATTTTTCCAATCAAATAAAATATCATTAAAGTATGGCACAAAAGGCTCAGGCACTATCATCATCAGGGCCTACTGTAAATGAAATCTAAGAAGATGGCAAATGATCTTTCAAAACTTGATAATCATATTCCAAACTATAAGGCATGTTGGTTTGGAAAGCAAAGTAGGAAACCATTTTCCAAGGTAACATGGAGAGTATCTAAGAAGCTACAATTAATTCATACTAACATTACAAGCCCATAAAAAATGCTTTCTCTGAAAGGTAATCTTTATTATGTTGCATTCATTGATGATTTTACCCGTATGTGTTGGATCTTTTTTTTTTAAGCACAAGTCAAAGATGGCTCAAGTCTTCTAGAACTTTAAAGCCAGAGTTGAGAAAGAGGGTGGGTGTAAAATTTAAACTCTTAGATCAAACAATGCCAAGGAGTACACCTCTCAAGCATTCAATCATTTTTATGAGAAGATAAGCATCCAACATCAATTAACCGCTCTATGCATTCCACAACAAAATGAAGTAAGTGAGAGATGAAATAGATTCTTATTAGAAATGACACTATGTATGCTACATGAGAAGAACCTGCCAAAGCAATTTTAGGTTGAAGCAGTAAACATTATTTTTTTTTTACAAAACAGACTTTCCACAAGAGCAATAAAGGATCTAACACCCTTTGAGGCATGATATGGTTATAAACCATCTCTGAATTTTTTAAAAATATTTGGATGTTCGTGTTTCACTTATGTTTCATAGATTAAGAGAGATAAACTAGATAAAAGAGTACTTTTCAGGTATCTTCATTGGCTACAACTCGATTGCAAAAGCTTAAAAAAAATTTTAGCCACAAACTAGAAAAATTATGATAAGCAGAAATATGCATTTTATGAAAGACGAAGAGTGGAACTGGGATGATACAAAAAAGATGGATCTAACCTAAAAAAAAAAGCGTAAGTTTTCTATTTTGGACACAGTAGAATAAAGCATTAGAGAGTGAAAGAATGAAATGGTGGATGACAGTCTTATCAAAAGCACAAGACTACTTTTTGATGTTTATCAAAGATGCAATATTGCTGTGTGTGAACCTATAGATTATGAAGAAGCTAAGATGGATCAAAATTAGATTGCTGTAATGAATGAGGAGTTGTTCATGATTAAAAAGATTAAAACATGGGAGTTGGTTGATCAACCCTAAAATAAAAAGGTAATTAGAGTCAAATGGGTGTACAAAACCAAGCTTAATGCTGATGGCTCAATCAATAAGTATAAAGCTACACTCATGGTCAAAGGATATGTTCAAATACTCGATGTGGACTACTTAAATACCTTCGCACCAGTCGTTAGACTCGATAACATTAGGCTCTACTTGTCGTTGCAGCTTAAAAGAATTGAAAGGTGTACCAGTTAGATATCAAGTTAACATTTTTGAATGGTTTTCAACGTGAAAAGATTTATGTAGATCAACCGGAAGGCTATGTAAGGGAAAGAGATGAAGACAAGGTCTATCTTTTTAAAAAGATACTTTACTGATTGAAGCAAACTCCAAGAGCTTGGTATAACAGGATTGATAAACATTTACAGAACTTAGGATTTGCTAAAAGCTTATCTGAATCAACATTATATGTCAAGCACAATTGAGCTGACATTCTTATCATCTCACTATATGTGGATGACTTATTTGTGACAGGAAACAATACAAGTATTGTGAAAAAATTTAAATAAGAGATGATAGAGTTTTTTGAGATGACAGATTTCGGATTGATGACCTTTTTTCTTAGAATGAAAATCAAATAGAATGAACATAAAGTCTTCATTTGTCAAAAAAAATATGCCGAAGAGATTCTGAAGAAGTTTAAACTCGAAGAATGTAAAAAAATACACACCGATAAACTCAAAAGAAAAGCTCTATAAAGAAGATGGAACAGAAAAGATTGATCAGACATATTTCAGAAGCCTGATTGGTTACTTGATGTATCTCACAGTAACTCGTCCTGACATTTTGAATGCTATAAGCATTTTATATCGATTTATGCACCATGTAAACAAATGGCATCTCAAGGCTACAAAGAGGGTGCTTAAATATGTGAAAGGCATATGTGATTTTGGCATTAAATACATAAGAAGCAAAGAGTTCAAGCTGGTTGGTTTCTCAAATAGTGATTGAGGAGGTTCCATTGATGATATAAAAAGCACTTCAGGCTACTGTTTCATACTTGGTTTTGGTGTTTTCTCATGAAGCTCAAAAAAATAAAAAAACTATAGCTAAATCCACAGCTGAAGCAGAGTTTGTTGCTGCAACAGCTGCTATTAATCAAGCTTTATGGCTGAGGAAGATTTTAATCGATCTTAACTTGGAGCATGAGGAAAGCATAAAGATCATTGTTGACAACCAAGCTGCTATTGCTATCTTTCAAAATCCTATGTTTCACGGGAAAACTAAGCATTTTAATATTAAGTTATTCTTTTTAAGAAAAGTACAGAAAGATGGAGCTGTTGTTCTTGTCTACTGCAAAACAAAAGATCAGGTTGCAGATGTTTTCACCAAGCCATTGCCGGTTAGCAAGTTTGAATTTTTGAGGACAAAATGTGGTATTTGCAGCTCCTAAAGCAAAAATGAGTATTAAAAGACGTGTTTAGGACTGCTAATGTGGATTCATAAACATTACTTAGTTGAATGTTTCAAATTGTTCCTATTTTTTAATGTTGGTTATTTTTTGTTATTCATGTTTGTGGTCATGGCGTAATCTTAAGACCATGATTTTAGTGGGTCATTATTAATTAAACTTTAAATTATAATATTTCTACTGTTACGTGAAATTAAGTTTTCTTTGCTTCAAAATATGTTGCTCTCAATTTCCATTTGCCTTTACTATAGCAATACTTTGTTTTTCTTTTCTTAATCAAAATTAATAATAGAAATGTTTTCAGAAAGAAGAGAAAAACGTTGGCAAGATTGAAGGGACTTGAAAAAGTGTTGGAAAATGCTCCAAGTCAGTTTCTTTTAGCGTTACAATGATTTTTTATTGATGACATATGGGCTCTCAAATTTTGTGTCAGCTGGCTCACGGATAGTGATAAGAACATGAGATTTTTCCATGCTTCAACAATGACTATAAGACAATATAATAGGATTGTAGGCTTGGATGACTAGAATGGGCAGTAGACTACGGAACTCGAAACTATGGGACGAATTGTGCTCAAGCACTTCCAAGACTTGTATACCACTTTCTAGACCAGTGGTAGTTAATGGTATGAGGACGGGCCAAGCAAATTGTTCAACTCGCATAACAAGAGACAGAGGAGCTTCTCAAGCCAATCTCTGATCTTGAGATTCAGAAAGTAATCTGGACTTTTAAAGCCTTCAAAGCTCTTAGACGACTGGGCTGCACTCATACTTCTACCAATGATGTTGGAACATTGTAAAGGTTAAGGTTTGTCGTGCAATCAAGGATATCTTTGAGAATGAAGCAATGCCCGAGGCTCTTAACCAAACTCTAATTTCCATGATTCCTGAAGTGACTAGCCCCATGCAAATTGACCAGTTTAGACCTATTAGTCTTTGCAACATTTCTTACAAAATTGTCACAAAAATTATAGTGCAAAGATTCGGGCCTTTTCTTAATAAAATTATTTCTCTTCTAAGCTTGTTTCGTGCCAAGGAGGAAAGGGTACGATAACACATTATTGTGCAAAAAATTATCCATACTTTCAAAAAGTGCAAAGCTAAGAAGGGGCAAATATCGGTTAAACTCGATATGGAGAAAGCTTATGACAAATTAGAATGGAGCTTCATTAGAAAGGTCATATCCTTCTTCTATATGCCGACACCTCTGATCAATCTTATCATGAGTTGCATTTCGTCTCCTTTGCAGTCTTGCTTAATGGAGGGATGCTTGAGAGGTTTAGACCCTCAAGAGGTATAAGACAATGGGACCTCTTATCCCCGTATCTCTTCATTATGTGCAGGGAGTTCCTTAGTCTAAGAATTCTGAAAGCCTGAGAGGTAGGAACCCAGTAAATCATCTAGACATGGCCCAGTGTTCTCCCATGTTATTTTTGTGGATGATATCATCTTTTTTGAAAAAGCTGACAAGGGAATAGCTGGTGCCATAAAGGAGGTGTTGACTGCCTTTTGCGTAAAATTAGGCCAAAGGGTTAACCTTGCTAAGTCACGTTTCTTCTTCTCAGCCAACATTAGCCAAAACCATCGGGAATTTGTGGTGAATATTCTGGACATCCAGCAAATGAAAGACCTGGGCAGGTATTTAGGATTTCCACTCCATAAAGGACGGGCCCCGCAAACAAGATTATGCTTTTGTTATTGATCAAGTTAAGGCTAAGCTAACTGGGTCGAAGGCAGGCCTTATAACTCTTGCAGGTAGGCTTCTTCTCATAAAAACTGTTATGGAGACAATTTCATCCTATTATAAGGAACACCGCGCTCTCTCCGCTCTCATCTGTAAGGAGCTTGACAGGATTAATAGGAATTTTTTTTGGGGAGACATAGAGAATAAGCGAAAATTGCACTTCCTTAATTGGTATAAGGTTACTGAGGGAAAAAATGAGGGAGGCTTGGGATTAAAGGAAGCAAAGATTTAAAATCAAGCCCAGCTGACTAAATTGGTGTGGAGGTTTATGAACTACAAGGAAGAACTTTGGGCACAGACCTTGCATGCCAAATACCTGAGACGTGGGAATTGTCAGAAACCTAACCCGAACCTTTCTGTTACTTGGAAGGCCATGCGTTGGGCTAGTCCGATCCTGGAAAAAGGTCTTGGATGGGTGATTCGAAGTGGAGCAAATACTAGTTTCTGCTATGACAAATGGGTTGGTGGATGTATGAGTCAAAATATGATTCAAGGACCTCTTAATAAGAATGAGGATCAGCTCAAGTTAAAGAGATGCTTTATGCTTTTCTTTTCTAGAGAGATTTACTTATATCATTCCAATTGCCAAAGTCAGTGATTGATGCCACCAAAGCGGCCCCTTCTCAACTGTGTGGTCAAGAGGAGGATACTCCTTACTGGATAGCTTCTAAGGATGGAAACTTCATAAGCCAAGTCAGCCTATGACCTTATTAAAGGGAGAACTGATATTACTGGAGGTATGTGTTGGGGATCACCACAGCTCTGATATAATTTGTTGGGCTAAAAAACTCCAATCCAATCATGCCAACGGAAGCGAAATCAAACAATAAATCAAACATACAAGAGACAACAATTTAACGTGGTTCGGTCCAATTGACTTACATCCACAGATGAGAAAAAAAGATCTACTAGTGATAGAGAATTACAAACTTACATCAAATCATCAACCTCACTCAACAATCAATACTCATAAGACACTCTCAATCTCCTCTAGTCCTATGGAGTATTCTCAACCCAAACAAACACAAACCCAAACTCTTGTGCACCTTTTCAACACAACCAAACACATACTCATATGTTCCCATACATCATACCTATGTGGACCCTCTCAATCTCCTCTAGTCCACTCACAAACAAACATACACACCCATAAGACGTAGAGCCTCAATACTCCTATGGGGTGTCTATACCACAAAACCCTACAACTTTCTTACATCTTTTTTCTCATACCTAACCCTGTAGAGACTTCACCTATTTATAACCATACAAACTTGCCCATTAAGAATCCCTCTCCTCTTAGAATTCTTCTCTTGTAAGTCAAACTTGCCTATTAAGAATCCCTTTCCTTTTAGAATTCTTCTCTTGCAAGTCAAACTTACCTATTAAGAATCCTCTTTCTCTTGGAATTCTTCTTTTGGAAGTCTTCTTGTCCATCAAGCAATATCTGACAAATCCCAAACAAATCTCTAACAAATTTCAAACAAATCTTTTATGAGATTTGAGTCATTATTTCCAACAATCTCCACCTTGACTCAAATTTCATCAATCATCTGTCTTCATGCTAAACATGCTTGGCTCCACCTACAATGGAAGTCTCACAATCATCTTCTCTTCTCTTGTGTCTTCACACTTCATACAAACCAATCTTTAATCTTCAAAACTCGAACTCGAACTCTTCTCTCGAATCTAGCTCTTCTGAACTTGCTTCTTTTCATGTCTCAAATCATGCACTTCCCAAACCTTTAGCTCTTTCCACATCTCAAACTTTCAGCTCTTTCACATCTCGAACCTTCGGCTCTTTCCACATCTTGAATCTTCGACTCTTCTCACGTTTCGAACCTTCAGCTTTGATACCACTTATTGGGGATCACCACAGCTCTGATACCATTTGTTGGGCTAAAAACCTCAAATCCAATCATGCCAGCGAAAGCGAAATCAAACAATAAATCAAACACACAAGAGACAACAATTTAACGTGGTTCGATCCAATTGACCTACATCCACAGATGAGAAAAAAAGATCCACTAGTTGTAGAGAATTACAAACTTACATCAAATCATCAACCTCACTCAACAATCAATACTCATAAGACACTCTCAATCTCCTCTAGTTCAATAGAGTATTCTTAACCCAAACAAACACAAACCCAAACTCTTGTGCACCTTTTCAACACAACCAAACACATACCCATATGTTCCCATACATCATACCTATGTGGACCCTCTCAATCTCTTCTAGTCCACTCACAAACAAACATACACACCCATAAGACGTAGAGCCCCAATACTCCTATGAGGTGTTTATCCCACAAAATCCTACAAATCTCTTACATATTTTTTCTTATACCTAACCCTGTAGAGACTTCACCTATTTATAACCATACAAACTTGCCCATTAAGAATCCCTCTCCTCTTAGAATTCTTCTCTTGTAAGTCAAACTTGCCTATTAAGAATCCCTTTCCTTTTAGAATTCTTCTCTTGCAAGTCAAACTTGCCTATTAAGAATCTTCTTTCTTTTGGAATTCTTCTTTTGCAAGTCTTCTTGTCCATCAAGCAATATCTGACAAATCCCAAACAAATCTCTAACAAATCCCAAACAAATCTCTTATGGGATTTGAGTCATTATTCCCATTAGTATGAACCGGATTTGAAAAATTATGTGTTGCCCAAACTCCAATTCTTTATTTGGCAGTGTGTGCATGAAATACTGCCAACAAAATATCTTGTCATGCAACGTGGAATGAACGTTCATAATTGATGCATTTTATGCTATCAGGAAACAGAGGACATACGACTTATTCTTAGGGACTGCCAGTGGACTCGGGGTATTTGGAGAGGGTAAGGAGACATAATTGATCTTACCTTGGTTGGAGACTCGGGGGACTGGGTTAAAAAAAAAAATGCCACTATAACAAACAATTGAGAAGTCATGATATCCCCTGGGCTGTGCTTTTTGTCCATATTCTCTGGGAGGTTTGGCTGGAGAGGAATCATAGGGTCTTCAAGGGAAATAATAAAGTTGCGAATACTATGCAACGTGCCATTGAGAAAGCGGGGGAGTTTTATGCAATAAACCAGAGAGTTAGGAGAAGTGTTCAGACCTTCTTTGTCCTGTTAAATGGAAACCACCTAAGAGGGGATGGCTTAAGCTGAATATTGATGGGGCTTCGAGAGGAAATTTGGGGGAAGCAAACGCTTAAGCCATTATTAGAAACCATAAAGGAAGATGGGTTGCTGGTTCTGCTAGATTTTTAGGTCATGAGACTAACATTCTTGCCGAACTATGTGCCCTTAGAGATGGCTTGATGCTTGTTAAACAGCTTAATATCTCTTGCCAGAAAGTGGAATTTGATGCTACGTCAAAAGATGCTCTATCACTAACATAAGATTACAACCTTTGATTTGCGATTGCAAGAAGTTGCTGCAAGATCTTAGTAGCTACCGTATCATGCATGTCTTTAGGGAACGGAACAAATGTGCTAATGCGTTGGCCAGATTTGGAAGTAATGCTCTTTCTAGTTAGGATTGTAATGATGATACTTGTGTGTGCTTTTGTGATCCTCCTGACTGTATTTTGACCTTACTTGCTGATGATGCAGCAAAAATGACTATGTTTCGCATATTTTTGATTAATCTAGTTCCATCCTTTCAAAAAAACAAAAAACATGTTAAACAAATTTTTATTGATTGATTAATGTCTTTCCCAACAGAAGAAGGATAAGATTGCTAGTAGGATTTTTTTTTTTATTGCTAGGTAGGCTACATGGGTGTGAATCATGTCACGTGAGGTGGGTCTTAGGGTACGTGATAGTGGAAATTTCCTTTTTAAGGGAAGTGTACCACTTGGGGGGGGGGGGGGGGGTTATGATAATAACTATGGGTGAAAATGATCTATAGATTGAATTTGATTCGATTATTTTATAAAATATATATAAATATAAAATTTAAAATTTTGATTTAAATTTAAATTGAATTTTTATATAATCTGATTTGAATTAAATTTTACTAGTTTCGTTTGGTTAATTGGTTATTTAAATTTAAATGTTTTTGTTTTTTATATTATTTAATATAATTTTTAATATATTTAAATAGATTTAAGTATAAAATAATTATTTTATTTTATAAAAATTTAAAATATATATAAATTAATAAAAATATATAATTCAATTCAATTAAAAATTTTTTTTTTAGTTTTTTACTTTTAGATCCGCACTTAAAATATATATTTAATTTTTGAATTTAATTTAAATGGAATAAAAAAATTGATCTAAATTAAATTAAATACTATAATTTTGAATTAATTTTTTATTTTTAAAATTTTTTCTCATTCCTAGCAGGAGAGTGTAGGACTCTGGTTTTTCTTTTTTTCTTTATCAACTTGTGGGATCTGCAAGGAGAAAGGAATATGAAGAGACTGGTGACTCTTTTGCCAATAGAGGTGAAAAAGGACAGTGAATGCGGCTTTGAATAACCATAGGAAAGAGACTGGTGAATGGCAAATTGGGAGACAGGAGGGAGCATTGGTTATAAATGTGAACTATGTCCTGTGCCGTGGGTATGCAGTAAATGCATTTAGGTTTAAAAATTTAGCTAGGTTTTTTCTTTTGTCAAAAAGTAGAGCTATTTTTGTTTTTAAATTTTTTTAAAAAATAAAAAATACGAGTGAAATACCGTTTCATAATTAAAAAAAAAAGATTTTAGTAAATAAAAATGAAAATGAGTTTAAATATTAAAACAAAAATTTTATTTTCAATTGTGAAAACAAAAGATATACATTATTTTTTTTTTTGTAAGTTATCATATTTGAACATTTTTAATATCATTAATTAATAAACATATATTATATTTATAATTAGAAGTCATTAATAATAATATCATTGAATATTTTATATATTTTCTTATTTTGCATTTTTAGGAAACGATTTATTTTTATTTACCAAGCATATTTTTGAGAAAACAAAAATAAAAAATAAAAACTATTTTCCAAACTATAAAAAAAAAAAAAAAAAAAAATGAAAATTTTAATTTTCCCTTAAGTTTTTATCTTCATATTTATTTTTTTTAAAAAAATTACGTATACAAACTTATTTAAATCCATGACTTTTAAAGTGCCAGCTTTAATATTATACCAATTAATCCAAAGGTGAATCAATTTATTGCCTGATTTCTGAAAGTAGAGTAAATGAGGAAATGTTTGAAAATTTGATGAGCAAAAGCTTGGAAAGTTGTTTAAAGCTAAGTCACACATTGTTGTCCTTTTTCTATTTTGGCAAATGGGTTAGCCAATGGGATTATCATCAAACAGGCTCTGATATTTTTTTAATCTTTTTAAGTGGAAAAACAGGCTCTGATTAAAGTTAAAAGATGACACATTCTGAGTTCAGAAATTGTTAAAAGTTCACAAAAAAGAAACAGAAATAAAAGCATTCAGATGCCAAATAGATGAAAAAGGCAAATGAAAATAAAAACTAATATGTTAACTAATACTTAAGTTATGATTAGAAATATAATTAATCGAGTTCAAGTCGATATAATATTAAATTAATATTTAAGTTATGATTAAGAATATAATTGATTGAATTCAAGTTGATATAGTATTAAGTTTGAGTTCGAATTTGACTCCAAATTTAAAGTTAAAAATTTGATTAAAACTCAATTGAATTTTATTTTTTTAATTCGAACTTGACTTAAAATAGAATCGAATTACTTGAACTCGCGCACTTAGATTCGATTGACATATAAAAATAAAATTTGATTCTTATATTTGATAAAAATTTAATTATATATACTCTAACTCAAACTTAAGTTCGATATATTTTATCAATTAAAATATAAAAATTTAATTAAGCTCGTAAATAACTCGAACGATGTATAAAAATACTCTAACTTAGTTCGATTGATAAGTCAAGTTACTCGAATTTGAGTTCAACTCGATAATAGTTAAATCAAATTCAAATTTTATTCAAATTAAATTTAAATAATTTGTGAATACTAATATATCATTTATATATCTAATTATGATCATTCGATCTCTATTGTAAATAATCTTCAATTGGATTTTTAAAGTTGACCCATCTATATCTTTGTTATTATATAGTAAATAGTGAAATTTTTAGCATTTGCATCCCAGCATAGAGATTGGGGCAATTTTGTCTGTCTCGAATTGCATGTGATTACTCAAAAAAAGTGATTGATACCTAAATTATAGGCTTATAGCAGCGGGAATCATGATCAATCAAATATTTTTTTCAATACAAACAAAATCGTACCATGAAAAAAAATGTAAATATTAAAATTTAAATATCAAAATTATTACATTTTACGTTTTAATAATAATTATATAAATAAATTAAATTAAATTTCAAATTCTATTAATCAAATATTTCTAATAAAAAAAATCACAATTTAAAATTAAAAAAAATTACAAATATTAAAATTTAAATTTCAAAACTATTAAACATCAACTCTTAAAATTAAACAAGAACAATCAAGCATCTAACAACAATGAACATAGACAACTTTTTCCAATCTCCAATGAAAGTTGTGCTCCAAGAGAATCAGCTTCCTATATCCAGGGTCATTGACATAATAAGTTTGTGAAAGGCATCAATTTCAAGATTTCATCAATCAACCACTCCCTTTGACATTATGAAGACAAAGATTAAAAAAGAGAGATTCCATTTTCTAATAATAGAAAAGAGACGACAAGAAAAAACTCTCCCAAAAGCAAGTGAACTCCAGAAACCGTACGTACCGCCAACGTTTTCTTTTAGCAAAAAAATGATTTTTCAATATGTTATACTTACTAATATTTTAGACCAAAAAGTAAACAATTATATTCCATGATTAATGAAACCTTGCAAATTTATACAGCATGAATGGACAATATATCATTTTTCTTTAGCCAATGAAGTCCCTTTCATTATTCTTCATATTTATATATATATATATATATAGAAAGAAGGAATTCATTTATATTAGTATAAATGTTACATATTTTTTTTATTATTAAATCAAAATGACTAAATATAAATATTATAGATTTAATTTTAATTCTAAGATAAAAAAAATGTAACACTTATATTAATATAAATAAACCTCTACTCATATATATTAATATAAGATAAAAAAGATATATCCATGAAGTAGACATGCCAAGCCCGATTAATATTTTTAAAGGCTTGTTTAAGATCGATTCAATTTGTCCAATTAAATTCGTTTAATATAAAATTATCATTAAAATATTATTAAAAATACTTTTATATTCAAAAATATATTTTAAAATTAAAATTAAATAAATAATAATTTAATATTCGAATATTCTCACGGGCTAGCTCGAGCTATCTAAACCTAAATTTGAAAATTTTTGTCAAAGTTAAATCACGAGTTAGGTCAGGCCCACGGGCCTGGCAGGCTGTCTGGCCTGTGTACAAGTATACTACAAGGTAATAACTAATGCCAAAGAGTAACATTTAGACTGTTTTTGGTTAAAAATTTTAAAGAAATTCAAAATGAAGGTATTTTAAAATTTATTATTTCAAAATGTTAGCATTTATAATTTTTTTTGGATAAATATTTGTTTTAAATTTAATCCATTGAAATTTGATAAGATAAAAAAATTATAAAAATATTAAAGATAATAAAATATATATGCAAAATAAAATATGCAATACAGGTATAATTAAATTTATAAAAATATATAGATATTATTAATAGTATACAAAACTAAAATATATATTAGAGTTAAATCAAATGATTTTTTTTTTTAGTTTCATATTTTATAATAGCCTATGTGCAATAAAGAGAGAGGATTTGACGGAATTTTGAAAAACCACCTATTTAGGTGGAATTTCAATACTTTATAAAATTTCATTTAAATTTTGAAATTCTCTCTTATTTTTACTGAAACAAGTAATTTATTTTTAGATTTTTGAAAATCTTGATTGACATGAAATCTTTTCTCTAAATACCATATTCAAATATTCTCTAAAAATTTTTGAAATTCTAATCTATCATACAAAGTTCAACTGTCTCTCTTTCTTTTTTTTTTTTTTTTTTTTTTGAAAATATAGCATTCATTCGATTATGAAAGAGAACTTTCTACAAGAACTACATCAGATATGATAGGGGGACATTCATCATTCCATCGTATGGGTTCCATTGGATTTATAAGTGCATTTCTGGCTAACCTATGTGCAGCTTCATTGGCCTTTTTCCTCGTGTAAACAGCACCAAAAAAAAAAAAAAAAAAAAAAAAACAGAAGCCTTGTCCCATCCTTTTTGCATCCTAGATCAACTCTCTCGCCATTTATAGGCATTCTTCATCAGCGTTTATCTGGTTTACCACTTCCAGTGCATCCCTTTCCAATATGACAGCTTGGAATCCCAACTCTTTTGTGAATTCAATAGCTGTGATCGCTACTACTGTTTCTGCAATTCTGGGATCACGGACATGTTTCACAGTGTTCATGCATGCATCCACCTTCAATGCTCCATCAAAATTTGCCATCAACTGTGTCTTGTTTGTATTTTATAATTATGGAATACACAATCTCTACCCTAATCAATAAATTTTACTTTGTTTAAGAGAACTAAACAATATATCTTCTTCTAAATTTGAGAAGTGCTTTTTATGGATGTATACATTTTTTACTTCTATAATTACAAACAAAAATTCGACCACGTTTTATTGCGGGTTTAATTTCTTTGGCTTTTCATACACAATAATGTCTAATACAAATTCAATGAATGAGAGAAAATACATATTTTTATATTTTTTGATAAGAGTAACGATTATTGAAGTAGAAGAAAATTATAAAATGTTAAATAAAAATAATAACAAATTGTAATGTTTTTAATGTTCAGTTGCAAATCTATATAATATAAATATAAAAAATCACTTCTTATTAGATCAAGATGGATGAAAACCTTTAAGATATGGGTTGTTTTGTTGTAAAATCTCTATCAATTGATACATTCTGTTGTAAAATTTATCTATTTAAAAAAAAATACAAAAAGGTGAACGAGAAAAAAAGTCAAATCGGATGCTATGTGGACACTCCATTGACTTTTTTTTTTCCAACAAAATTAATTTAATTAAGAAGGCATAAATGCAAAAAAATGAAAAAGAGAAAAAAAAAAAAAAGAAAAGAGGAAAGAAAACTCATTGGGTAATATTGGACATTCCAATTGAGTCTAAAATGTTAATCTCTCAAATTAAGGCATCAAATAATAACTTTATTAATGAAAAAAAGAAAAAAAAAGTATAAAGAATGAATGAATGAAAAAGAACTTAAATCAAAAACACTAAAATGATAGTTTCAGTTAAATGGGTTCATTTAAGTTGAAAAACCTTAAAAGGTGACTTAGATGATGAGGGTACAATATAAAATTTGAGAATTCACCAGCATAGAGGTTAGCATGTTCTGATGAGCTCTAAATTATTACATGCATCAGGTGGTTGAGTTTTTGAAATGACTTCAAGATATGTTATCATGATTATTTGATTATTTATTTTGGGCGTTGTTACCCCATACCCATTTTTGTAACCATTCTTCTTTGTTAATGGCCAAAGTTGTTATAATATTCTTTTAAATAAGAGAAATTTCATTTCACTCCTTGTGTCTTTCTTTTTAATGACTATTTTTCATTTATTTTTAATCCATTCCTTGGCTTTTCCCTTTAATACCTTGCAATGAAAAAAAATGTGTGATTGTATTTTTACTTTTTGAAATTGAAATAATGATTGATAAATGAATAATAGCATGAAAGATTTCTACATTACTTTGGAATGTTGAACGTGATAAAGGTAAATATGAAGTGTTAAGTTCTTGGTAAGGACATTGAATTTAGAAAAGAAAGATTTTTTTAAAAGGAGAATATGATAATTGAATTAGAAGGATAATTGAGAATTAAATCAATTTGGTCTGAGTGCTTGAAGATTGAAGAGTTCGAGATCCAAAAGAAAAAGGCTTAAGAATCTGTGTAGCACATGAAAAGATATCAATTGACATTTTCATAGTGTGCATTGCTTTTAGGAATGTCTAATGCATGAATATAAGAAATAAGGATATTGCAAAATCTCATATAGAGAAAATAAATATGAAAACTTTCTAGTGAAGGAATTTCAAATTCTTGTTTGATAAAAAACCTATGAGGTAAGATTCTAGTCCTTAAAAAAAAAGATATTTTAATAAAACCAGTCATGGACAAGAAACTTTCTTTGAAAATTTAAGGGTGTGAAGCCTTTGTTCCGAGAAGTATTTTTTGATATTAGGAATGATTTGTAAGACCTCCGAGCATAATCTTTTAACAATTTTTTAAACACGATCTATAAGACCTCTGGGCATGATTGTTAAAAAGAGCTTTTATTTAAAGGAGTTTTATTTATTTATTTTTCAAAAGTCGTTGAGCTTCTGTTTAAAGAAGCTTTATTTTTTTTTTCAAAAGTCATTGAACCTCTATTTAGAAGAACCTTTTATATTTTTCAAAAGTTGTTGAGCCTTTATTTAGAAGAGCCTTTTTTATTTTTCAAAAGTTATGAGCTTCTGTTTAGAGGAGTTTATTTATTTTTCAAAAGTTGTAGAATCTCTGTTTAGAGAAGCCTTAAATATTTTTTGAAAGTTGGGAACCTCTACTTAGAGGAGTTTTTAGGTTATTCAAAAAGTTTGAGTATTTATTTTAGAAAGAGTTAAAAAAAAGAAAAATGAATGTGTCGAGTTGATTATCTAGATATGAGGGATGTCTACATCTTTACACAATTTATATTTCACAAAAAATACACAAAGATGGACAACTGTAGACACCCAAATTTGTCTGAGTTTGTAACTGTTTTAATTTGTTAAATAAATAAATAATAAAATAATAAAAATAAATAAAAATGAAAAATCAAGCGTTTGAGTTTGTATGAAATTGTTTGTTTGGATTGTAAAGTTTGAGTTGGACTTAAAGTTTTAAGTTAGAATTGAAGAGTAATTGAACCTCTTTTTAGTTTAGGGTTTTTATGATCAGATCCCTATAAATACAAATCAAAATCAAGTAATAGAACACACAGAGAGATTAGCAAGCAAAATAAATATACATAAAAATAAAAAAAAATGGGAGTAGTCAAGTCTAAAATTTCTTGAAAAGTGTCTGGCAAGTTTTGAAAGCTTGGTGATTTTTGAATTTTTTTTTTGAAAAAATCTAGAAAAATTTTCAGATTTCAGTGAACTTTTCCAATTTACGAAGAAGATTTCAATGAAATTTGAAGTTTTCAATGAGTTTTTCAATTTCTGGTGAAATTTTTTTTGAAACTTGAAGATTCTAACGACACAACCCAGATTTTGGCTTAGGTTTCTAGATTCCAATGAGCTATTAAACTGACATTCTTCATTTTAGAAAGAGAATGAGAGAAAAAAAAAGTGAAGAAAAAGAGAGAAAAAGTGAAATTTGAAGGAAAAAAAAGTTTAGCTTTTATAGCTAATTAAAACGACGTTGTTTTGACATTTAATTCAACCTATGATCTGTGTGTTTCCATTAGCCTGACCCTACCCATAGTGTGATCTAGTTTGCAACTTGTTCCAACCATTGTCCCTTCAATCGAGTGAAATCAAGCCATCTTTCTTAGCTATTCCAACCGCTTTTCTTTTTTGCAGCCAAGCCATGTGCACCAGTCGAGCCAAACCAGTTCCTATTTTAGTTTTTTTATTTTTTATTTATTTTGTTTATTTATTTTTAAAGTATTTTTGCATGATTAAATTTTTAAAAAAATTAGAAAAAAATTTTAAAAAATAGAACAAAATAAAATATTAATGCATTTTTTAGAATAAATAATAATTATCTAATGATGAAAATTTTAGAAATTACAAAAGGTTAATTTTTATACAATTCTTGAGTGAGAAATTTTTCTAAATTTGTTCCAAATGGAGGAGAATTTAGATAAAGTTTTAATAATAATAATTAATATTTGTTTTCAGTTTTTAAACAATAAAAAAAATTTAATAAAATTTTGGAATTAAAATACTAATTATCCAATGATAAGATTATTAAAAATTTCAAATGGTAAATTTTCTAAAAAAATTTTTAGATGAGGAATTTCTCTAAAATTTACCAAAATGGTGAAATAATTTAGATAAAATTTTAATAAAATTAATTCTATTGTTGTCTAAATAACAGTTAAAAATAATATAATTAGAAAAAAATATAAGTTAAAAATGTGAGGGAAAATGTTTAACAATTATCCAAGGATGAGAATCTTAGAAATTTTGAAATGATAAATTTCCTAAGAAATCTCTATGTGAGAAATTTTCTTTAAATTCAACCCAAAAGAAATGAGACCTCAAAAAATAATTGTCATGTTATTTTCTTTCTAAGGATTGGGAAATTAACAATAGTTTAAATTTTAAATTAACCCAAATGGTGACAATTTTAGAAATAAAACTTTTAAAATAAAAAATAAATTTCAAAGGATGAAATTGTTAGTAATCATAAATGGATGATTATATAATAAATTTTTAGATGAGAAAATATTTCTAATTTAGGCCCAATTGATGGAAGAATTAGATATATTTTTTATAAAAAAAAATGATAAAATTTTTTTCAATGATGGAGCCTCTTTAAGAAAATAAACGGGATTCTTGAATACTCTTTAGGTGAAGAAGTATTTTTAAGAATTCTACCAAATTGATGAAGAAATCTTAAGAATTATTGTCAATATTAAATTTAAGACCATTAGAATCAAGACCTTAGGATAATTTAAAATAAAATGGTACCGTCCTTTGGATGGGCATGTGGGAGTGCTATAACATTCCCTATATATAATCGAACTCTTAAACCGTGTTCTGATTAATAGACTATAACCTATTCTTTAAGGACCCTTAGTCAAGTTTGGGAGCTTCTTAAAAGAATAGATTTATTAGATGACCAATCACACCTAGATAAAAGATTAATAGTGACTCATCTTGTTGTGTCTAGCTATAGGTCATAGATCTATATGATATGACAGTAGCATTCATAATTTTTTGTCAACACTTAGCCATTCATCTTTCCCTCCCTTTATTGAAGGAATTCTTTTCTATAAAGAGGCATTCCAATGATAAGAGCTGGTTCTACGTAACAGCTCATCCTAATAAAAAATTATTAACGAATTGCCCAAGCTCAATAAAAAACTACAAGCTACTTTTTCTTTGCATCTAAAAAGAGAAAAAGAATAAGGATGGTGAGTTCGAGGTGTGAGAGATTTTAAATAAGCTCGAGAATTTAAAGGCATGCCTATTGCTCTTTTTGACTTTGACCTCATAGATCTAGATAGAATAATAGACCACACTTGAAAAAGGAGTTGGTCATAGATGTCAATGAGTTGACCTCCCCAAAAGTAATAAACAAGTCCAAGTACTGGGGTAGGTATAAGGTAACTTTATAGGATTTTTAATTTTTTTTCTAACTTTGAGCTTATTTTTATGAAAATATCTACCAGACCATCCAAGGAATTTGATTTTTCTTCATACTCACACAAATCAAAGCCCGATAAGGACTAAAAGAAGATTAAGCTCAATGCCCCCTTTTAAGGTAAAATAAGCTAATAAACCTTTCTTCGAGCAAGCAATTGAACTTCTAGGTTCAGCTTTTCATCGTTGCTAAAGGCAAGAAGAAGACGATGGCACATAAGAAGATCTCCACTGTAGCTCTTCCTCTAGCAAAGGACCGAGGATCGAGGCTTTTTTATTTTTCCTTAAAATCTTAGAAGTTCAAGTATTAAGATCAAGTTCAAAAAATTTTGCATGAGTCTGGAGTATACTTCTAACAAGAACCCACTGGAAAGCACTAACATGGCTAAGAGGTTCTGCAAGGTTACAATCTTTTCAAGCAGTAAATATCATTTTAGCTTAATTTTTATTTTACAATTGTTGGTTTTATTATCATTCTAAGTCTAGGCTCTGCTTTTATTTTACAGTCTACCAAAAATTTCCACTTCAGCCCCCTATCTACGCTAACCAAGCCTTTTACCATGCTTATATAGCAATGGTCTACATGTTCAAGGCTAAAAAAGACCTAACTATTTGGGGTGAAAAAAACCAAAAAAATACAATCATGGTTAGTCCAAGGTCCAACTTCAGCATCTCCCATAAGAAAGAGATTGAGTAAAAGAAAAAAATGGATAAGATAATGGCCAACCTGAAGAACATGCAAATAGAGAAAACTTCAGTTGAATCAATGAAGGATTAGGCTAAGCTGAAGCTTAACGAAGCTCAAGATGAGATTGCTAGGCTGAGGCCCTAATTAGAAGCTGAGGTGAAAGAGAAAAAAAAATTAAGCAAAAGGCCAAGGAGATGTGCAGGGATGAGGTCGTCTGAGAGTTCATGGCCACAAAAAAATACACTCAGCTTTAAGTGGAGTTCTTAAAGAAAAACATCTTTAGTGCCTTCAGGCTTACAAAAAAAGATGTGCTTTTCAAATATGTTAACTTTAACCTTGACCTCTCAAACATCAGCCTGAATAACATCAAGTCAAGGTTTCCACTATGTCACTCTAAAAGGGAAAAGAAAGAGGATGAGGATGAAGATGAAGACGTAGCCCTGGATGTTGAATTGAGGGCTATTTTTAAACTTGAGGTGATGAGGGGCCCGCTATTGCTATTGTTGATAATTAGATGCATGAAGGGCTTTTTTCTTTTTCGTTTACTTTTTTTGTTGATTTTTGTGAATCTTTGTTTAAGTGTGAAGTTGTATTTTTTAGTGACCTTAGTCCAATTTCACCAAAACTTTTGTCAATCAATCATTTTTTTGTACTTAACTAACAATGATGAAGTGAATAAAAATTAGAATATTTGTTCAAGTCTTAGTTCAATTTTTTCAATTTATTCTTTCTTTAGCTTCATTAATGCTTTAATAAAAGAATCACAAGTTTAATCTCAAACAAGTTAATTAATTCACCAAATAAATCACAAAGTTTAAGCCGGCAAACTTGGCTCGAGTGATCCAGAACTTAGCATGATGTCAATAAGCTTAAAATTTGAGTAATTGTTCAAAAATATCTGAAATTAACTTGAGAATCTATTTTGGTGCAAGTTTCATGTCAGACTTTGCTAAGTCGATGAAAACCTAAGCTCAGGACTTCAAGTAGACATAATTAGAATATCTTAAATTAACTTTAAGTCTCAAGTCGAACTTAGTTTATTTTAGGGTTAGGTTGGCTAAAACCTAAGCTTAAGACATAATAAATGTACTTAGAATGACTTTATTCAATTATTTTTGAGGTTACAAGTGTGAGCTCGATTTTGTCTGAGCTATTGGTAGTAAACTTTTAAATTATTAGCATTTTATATCTTCAAGATGAGATGCATTCCATATCTTTAGCTTAAAGCTTCAAGAGTGGATGATTGAGGTGGCAAGCTAGCCCTGACTTGGGAAAGACCCTATGTGGTTAAGTTAGCTTGCCACCTCGATCATCCACTCTTAAAGCTTTGATCTTCCTAAGTACCATGTCACTTTTTTCTTATGATCCTATGTCAAACTTTCTTATTGTAGTAGTTGGCCATTCTTTTCTTGGTAGGTTATTATTCTAGTTTAAGCTACATATTTTTGCTCTTTTACCAAATCTAGGTCAACCCTAAAGGGCTTCTTCATTTTTTTTTTCTAAACTGAGTTCGACTCTTAAACTCGGGAGATCAAACTCAACAGACACCATGATTTTTGTTCAAAATGTTAAGTGAAAATGAATCTCTTTTATAAGGACCTTCATAGTCATTCTTAGAGCCCATAAGACTCTTAGGAGCTCATTGACCCACTTATTCTTAGCCTCATCTAATCTTTTTTTCAAGGCTTTCAATATTATTTTATTGGTCACTTTAGCTTGGCCATTAGATTAAAGATGAGCAACTAATGTGAATTTTGAGTCAATATGAAGGTTAGAGCACCATTCTTTGAATTTCAAATTTTCAAATTGTCTATCATTGTCTATTATGATGGGTTGAGCTAAATTGAATTGGCAGACTATATTTTTTCATGTAAATTTCTTGACCTGGGCTTTCGTCATGGTAGCTAGGGTCTAGATCTCGAGCCATTTTATGAAATAGTCAACCGTTACTAGAACAAATCTCTTTTACCCTATGGTTAGGGTGAAGTGTCTAAGGACATCCATTTCTCATTGCATAAAAGGTCAAAGGTTGATAATAATGGTTAACTTGATCGATATGATATACGGTGTTAAACATGGGTGAATCTTTGACACTTATCATATTCTTCACTGGGTTACTCGCATCTTTTTTTTATAATTGGCTAATAGTGGCCCTATCTAAGTACTTTATAGGTAAGTAGTTGAGGTTTGAGTTAATTTTCACATACCCCTTGTGTATTTCCCTGAGAACATAGTTTGCTTCTTCGTCATCTTTACACCTTAAATAGGATAAGTTGAAAGATCTTTTGTATAGCTTCCCATTAATTATGGCATACCAATGAGCTTTCCTCATCAATGCTTTAGCTTGAGTTCTTTCGATGGGTAGTTCTTCAATGGTAAGGTATGCCTTGATAAGGGTCATTCATGACTATTTTTATCAATTTATCTAACCAATTTCTCCTCGATTCTCTTTTGTGCTAGCTCTTCTACCAAAACTTGGCCTAAATTTTTTATTATCCCTAAGACTAGCTTAGAAAAAAAGTTTGCCAATGTGTTTTTTACCTCAATATTTTTTTATCCTTAACTTTGGAGAATATGGTAATTAGGGTCAATTCTTTGTTTTATTTCCTTATCCATTTTTTTTTTTTTTTGGTTTTGAACTCATCATTTATCTACTCAACCACTAACTATAAATCACTGTACACAATAATATGTTCAACATTCAGCTCGACCACCAATCTTAAGTTAGTTATCAACATTTCATATTTGATTTCATTGTTGGATACTCTGAATATGAATTTGAAGACATATTGGTTTTGTAGGTCTTGTAGATTAATTAGAATGAGGCCAACCCTACTACTATGGCTATGGTTGATTTGTTAATAAAAAATTTTCTTATTTCTTTTTCTTTAACTTTTTCACTCCTTTTAAGCTGCTCGTCAGCCTCAGCCAACTTGCATTCTATGATGAAGTCCACCAATAGTCAAGATCTTAGGGTCGACCTAAAAAACATATGCAAGTTGAATTCATTGAGTTTTATTGTCCATTTGATTAATTTACCTAATAGTTCTGGTTTCTGTAAGACTTGCTTAAATGGTTGGTTAGTGAATACGTGAATTGTATGAGCTTAAAAGTATGGTATGAGCTTTCTAATTGATGTAATGACTATGTAAGCCAGCTTTTTTATCTTTGTGTAGTTTACTTCTGACCTTGTCAATACCTTGCCTAAAAAATATGCTAGCCCTTACCTTTCTTTTTCTTATCAGATCAAAACCTAATTGATGGCCTGGTCGGTGGTGGCTAAATACAAATATAATGTCTCATCAAGCTTCAACTTGAAAAGAATGGGTGAAAAGAATAAAAACTCTTTAAGCTCATTAAACTCTTTTTGATGTTGAGAGGTCCATCTGAAGTCAAAAATATTTTTAAAAATTTTGAAAAATGACAAGCATTACTCTGCTTACTTATACATGAACCTACTCAGAGCGATTATTCTTTGTATTAACCTTTACACTTTCTTTACTAAGGTAAGTGCTTTCACATTTAAAATGGCCTGAACCTTATCTAGGTTTGCTTCTATCCCTTTTCTATTGATCATATAGTTGAGAAACTTGCCCAACATGACTCCGAAAACATATTTGCTGGAATTAAGTTTCGTGTTATATTGTTTCAAAGTATCAAAAGTCTCACTTAGGTTTTTAAGTGCTTCGTCAGGTTTTTTCTCTTTATTATTATGTCATACACGTATACCTTTATGTTTCGAACAATCTGATTTTTGAAAACCTTATTGACCAATCTCTAATAAGTTGCTTTTGCATTTTTCAAGTTGAATGGCATGACCTTATAGCAATAGAAGGCTTTCTCAATGATGAAGGCCATTTTTTCATCGTCTTCTTTCAACATTTTAATTAGATTGTAACTAGAATAGGTATCCATGAAACTAAAAAGGCTGTGTTCGACATTATCATCCACTAGTTGATCTATGTTAGAGATAGGTAAACTATCCTTTGGACATGCTTTGTTAAGGTCAGTAAAGTTAACGCACATTTTTTATTTTTTGCTATACTTTTTGACCATAACTATGTTAGCTATCCATTCAGGATAGTAGACCTTCCTAATGAACCCTATTTATAAAAGCTTGCCGACCTCTTTTTAGATAGCCTTTTACTTTTCTAAGGTGAAATTTTTTTTTTTGCTAGACTGGTTTCATGTTCGGGTTAGTATGCAACTTATGGATAATCACCTTGAAGTCAATTCCTAGCATGTCAGATAGTGTCCAGGTAAAAAAGTCAACATTATTTCATAAGAGTTGGATTAATTATTTTTTATGTTTAAGTTTAGTTCTAACTTGCATGTATTTTTCTGAGGTACTCTCCTAAATGGTATGACACAAGGTCTTCTGCCAATTCAGGTCAATTTTCATCTATCTCAGGTTTTTTGTCAATCATTTCTTTCTACTCTATTAGATTAAGACCCTTTTTTTATAGGGATAAATCCTAAAATGGTAGTTAGTATGTTGTTAGTAAAATGATAAGTGATAGGAATGTAGAGCTAAACAAAATGTATGTATTTTCATTTCAATTTTTTCTTTGGCTGATGTATTAGCTTGATCCTATTAACATGTATGTGTTCGTGTTAGCTTAAGAGATTAATCACTCGTAGAATATGTTCAAAAGTTGCAAAAATTACTGAAAGTGTGATTTGTACTAGTGTGGAGCTTAAGCGACTTAATAGCATGCTTTTCTTAGGTTAATGTTTTGTTGTTACAGGTGCTTACTTTTACTTTCTTATTTCTTTTCAATCTCCATTGCTTCTTTTTTTTTTCGATCTTAGAAGAACTGTTAGTCTGTTTCTTAGTCCTTCATTTCATTGTCATAATATAAAATTATCATGTCATAGACTGATCTCCTTTACTTTTTTAACTTTATGAGGTGTTGGAAACTTTCCTTTCAAATGAGAAATTAAGCTTATTAACCACATAACAAATTAACTAGATCAGCCTAATATCATGTTATAGGTAGATGAGATATCTATGACTATGAATTCTATGATTGAGGTAACTATCCTTGATTTTATTCCCAGAGAGATCGATAATTTAATAGTCCATTTGATTGACTTATGCTCCTTTTCAAATCTAATAAAAGTTTTAATGATTGGTTGTAGTTGGTCTTGATTTTTATTTTCTTTATGGTGGTATAAATAAGTCAAACTTTTGTTGTCAAATAAAAGCTTTTTGATCACATAATTGTACACTATAATTGTGATAATTATGGCATCGTTATGAGGTTATTGAATTCTTTCTAAATCTTTCATAAAGAGATCAACTTGTCCCTTTAGTCTTTCTCCTTTTTTATTGATGAACTAATGGCTATGACCAAGGATCAAACTTCCTCTTAGCCAAGGTAGAACTTCTCTTAGTGATTACGTTGATTACCCTGGTAATAGGTCGATTATCGGTGGGTCAACATTCATCTTATCTTTGTTTAATCCTATGCGCTTTTTCACTCTTATTTTCCTTTAGTTTGTCTTTCTTATTCCTTATAGATTCTCTATGGTCTCTTCTACAATCCAATCTATTTTAACCTTGTCTTCGTTAGTTCACAAACCTTTCTAACTGGCCTCTCATGATTATGGCTTCAATTTCACTTATTAAATCAATAGTCATCGATGTTATGGCCTATGTCTTTGTAGAAGACACATCTTTTGGTAAGATCTCTCCTTGTATTTTGTTTCAGTGGCTTTGGCCATTTAAGTCTAGGTTTCTCTAAATTTGCATTAGAATCCTCTCTCGAAAGGTATTCAATGCGGTGTAGTTTCTTTCTCTACTAGGACTTATAGCCTTATATTGTCTCTTTTTTGGGAAAAGATCGTAAAAATATTTATCTTTTTTATGATCAAAGAGGGGGAATGAGCCTTTCTTACCTCAGTTGTTTCTAATTGTAGCTTTAGCATTTATATATTTTTCAACCACAAATAAGATGTTGGCTAGCATCTTGAGTGGCTCAAGGGACAAAGTTAGTTTAAAGTGGTACTTTCTATCATTGAGTCCACTTGTCAAGATAGTTACAATAGTTATTTGCTTTAAGTCTTTCACCTATAGAGCTTTTATGTTAAAACGCATAACGTTGTCTTTCAAAGACTTGTTTCTGTCTTGGTGAATTGGCATCAAGCTTAAAGTTATTTTTTTTGTTCTTTGGCTATTTACAAAATGGGAGAGGAAAGAGTGACTGAACTCTTTAAATGTTGTAATTGATTTCAGCTTGAGATTGTTATACTAAGACCAAGCTACTTTTTTAAGGGTAGTGGCCAGTCTTTTACACATGAGTGCCTTGTTTGCACCCTGTATCATCATATTAGTTTTATAAAGTTTTAAATGATCAAAAGGTTAAGATGTACAATCATAAGTCTCTAAGGTCAACATTTTTAATCCTTTAGAGGCATGGCTCTGTTAATCTCTTTAGTGAAGAACAAGGTCTTTAAAAACTTGAGTTCGTCCTAAAAAAATAACTGCCTTCTTTTTAATTATTTTTCCATAGCTTGTATCCGGGCCTTTACATTTTTACTTGGTTGGGGTTGTAGATCGATTTGCTTTGATTTTTAGGTTGTAACATATGTTGAATTATGGCTGGGATAATGGTAGCAATCATAATAACTAGTTGTTTTTCCCTAAAAGTCAAGGAAGCTTTTATTTCCTCGTAGCTCTGTTGTCTTTTTGCAACCTCTCAGTCAAGGTGACCAGATTAGGCACCTTTGAAGCTTGAGTTGGGGTTATGGTGTGTAGCATTTTTATTTTAGAGCTTGTATTTATTCAGCTAAACTTGCAATTGTTTTATGGTCAGATCGATTTGTTGTGGGGTAGGTTAGTTTGTGTGCTAGCTATTGTGTGTTTTTGTTCTAGCTGGGACAACCGTCTCTCCTTTCACAATAGCTCTATTCTTAAATGGCATGATTTTAGGCTTGGCTGATAAATGAATGCCTCTACTTGGTGCACCAAATGTTTGTGCCAAGCTCCAAACTAAAAGGCAAACTTAGAATCACAAGAGGAAGAAAGAGAAAGGTGAGTAATAAAGGTAGGGATTGTTTCTTGCATTTGTACTCCAATGCGTAAGTAAAAAATCAGTATATAAAAGGTCAGAAGGAAAGGAAAGTATGGATTTGAGAATAATATGGAATAGAATGATAGTATATGAGTGTCCATATCTATAGGTTGGAGGCAAGGGACCTATGGGGGACAAAAGTAACATGGCTGAGTTGATGCAATACTGAACATGTTAGGCTAATCTAAATGTCTAAAATGCCTTTAGCTATCTGTTGGCAACCTCTAATAAGGGGAAAAGATTAAACTGTCAATTTGACCACTAAATGCCCCTAACAACAATAATTGTCAAAACTTACTTAGTAAAAAAATGTCAGAACTCATTTTTAATATATAATATACAATAACAACAATAACAAATTATTCCTTGTATTTCATAGGTCTAATATAGGTTGTATAAAAGGCTAAAAAGAAATCAAAACTACAACTTGGTCATAGTTTGCTAAGTTCTGACATTTTTATAATTCTAGGATTGATTGTAGTTTGTTATTGAATATTATATATTAAAAGTAAGTTCAGACTTTTTTTGCTAAGTATTAACAATTGCTGTATCAAGTCTTTTAATTAATGGCTTAGTTGGTTAACATTTGTCAACCAATTAAAACTTTACAATTTGTTTTTTTTATTATTTAATTGATTAATTAAATGGCCTTTCTATTGTCCAAAGTCACAGCCACCAATGAAATCGATTACTATTCAATTATCAGTTCAAATCATCAACAACTCAGCCTACCAACACCATTATAACCTATTTTATCATAAAAAAATCCAACTACCATCTTTAAACATTTAGCCCTCTATCAACACAAAAAAAAAAGAAAAAAAAAAGCCCATTAACTTTGCTTAAAAAGCCACTTAAAAACCAAAAAAGCCTAGTAAAAGATTCTACCAACATTATTCCCTATAGGGAAAACAACAAAAAAAATGGAAATAAAGGAATGGGATTTCATTTTGGATCTTTTAGAGGGTTTTAGCTCTTCAAATTTGATGATGAAGAAGGTTAGGATTAGGGGAGAAATACATAAAAGTGGCTTTTTTAAGGATTAGGAATCGTTAGTCTTTTTGGTAGATCTAGGTCTTTTAGGTAGTATTTTGGGAAATCTAGTTGAAAACAATAAAAAGAATACCAAAAGGAATTTTTGAATTTTTTAAGGTGATTTGATGTTGACCAACAACGAGCAACGATGAAAGGTGACAATTTGCGTGATAATTGGTCATCAAAATTAAGGCTTAAGTGGCTAACATTTGTTTTGTAGAGAGAATCGAAAGAATTTCGTGTTTTGAGAGGGAGCAAAGGTTTAAAAAGAGAGGAAAAAATAAAACAAAAAATTGTTCATTTAAAAAGGTGCTAAACATACCATTTAGAGTAGAAAAAACCATTTTTTAATATAAAATTCTTCTAAATTTAAATATTATAAAATTATAAAAGAATCAAACAATTATAAATATTCAAAAAATTCAGATAATGGTAAAATTACATAATAAAGCAAGAAAATTCTAAAAATCATAAAAATTTTCTAAAATTATAAGACAATCACAAACATAAAAAGTAAATTTAAGATTTAAAAGCTTTCAAAAATTTTTTTTTCTATGAATTCGAAGATCAAAGCCTATAAAAAAAAGATATGGACTGAAAATGGATGATTATAGGATTAAACCCTCAAAGACGACAATAGAAAAATAACAATTGATATTGAAATATCAAACCTAATTGAATCTATCTTTGGTAGTAAAAAATTTAGGACAAACTCAATAATAGTTTAAATACCTTTTAACCCAATTATTTTTATTTTTGTCTATTTAATCTCTAATGTTAAGCATGAATTAAAATTTTAAAATTTCTTTAAAAATGGTAAGAATAAAAAATATATAAATGAAATAAATTGAATAAATTAAATAAATTAAATATTATTTTAAAATTTTTTATGAAATTAATATTTTAAAATAATTATCTTGATTTATTATTACTATTAATATTTTTAACAAATATTATTATTTATAATATTATTTAATTTTAAGTTATTTTTTTATAAATAAATTTTTAAAAAACACCCCTCAAAGAGTGGGGCATTAATCTAGTAATTTTAATATCAAAGGTTTAACTTAAACTGTCTCATTAACTAAGAAAATGTGTTAGGCCTTCTCTTTATCCAAAGCAAACAAAAATATAATAAACTTACAATATTTCTTAAACAACATGTCATCAAAATTTTTTTTTCTATATTGTCATTAATCTTTGTTTTAGTCTTTGAAAAAAAATAAAAAACACCTTAATAGGGAATTAAGGTGTATTTGCCACCAAAATCTCATACTCAAGTTGAAGATCCCACATATTTGATAGATATTTTCTTCATCTCACTATCTTTTTCATGTCCTTTGCTCTCTACTTGTTCACTATCCACATGTTTTGGCTATCCTACCTTAAATATTAAAATTTTTTTCGTATCATACATATACTAAGATTACATTTATATCCTTATTATTATTGAGACAAATAATTTTGTTCAAATCGATTTAAGTTTACTCAATTTTTAAGCTTAATTTGAACACTTCGATTTGGGGTTAGCTTAAGCCTTTTAATTGAAATTATGTAATTGAGCTCATTTAAGCTTTGATTTGGATAAATGGTTTTTCTTTTTTTTATCATTTTGCTTTGGTCAAAGCCCAATTTAAGTCAATTTTAGGCTAATCTTATACGGATTTGGAAGGAAATTGAAGCCTAATTTTAACTTAAGGCCTAGATTCAATTTTGACTTAATTAAAAAATTACAAAAATCCCTAAAAAATGAGAGAAAAACTGAAGCTGGCATTGCCAATAGCCAATTTTTCCAGGTTCATATCTTTCCCCAAATTGTTTACCCATTTTAAGTTCTCAAATTTTCACTTCCCCTTTTACTTTTTTAGTTTTTAACACAATTGATCAAAGTCTCTGCAAACCAGAGTAGCAAACTCTTTTATCCTATTTTGCATGCCATAACAAGCCAAAGTTTTCAATTTGCTTTTCAGATGTAGCGATTTTACTATAGTAATTTTGTTGAAGCATTTAATTCCTATGTCATGGTTTTACAAGAACTAAAATTCACAGATATAAAAGGACACACATAACTTCGCACAAAAGGGTAGGTTCCTGAATAAAAAAATTAACACATACAAAATTGAAAAAATAGAACTTGCATTCGACCATCCTTGAAGTAGAAATTCTCAATACCTAGTAAAAATCTCACTATTTGACCCATTTTTCATCATTAACACCTTCTTAATCCCACTAAATACCACCATCAGAGACAAAAAAAAAAAAATCCTAGAAGCTCTAACCACCAAACCACTCTTCGTCCACCTACGAAGCCCACCAACAACCTTTTCATAAACACCCAAAGCACCGAACTAAAACCACCATCCTTTTTCCATTAAAAATAATCTTTATCAACCTACAATCCTTCTTAAAATTAGCATAGCCAAAACCCATCAAAGCCCTCATCACCCTTGTAAGTCATAAAACAAAAAAAAAAAAAACTTTCTTATTGTTAGAAAACCCAAACCATTCAAAACCCATCCCTATCAAAACAAAAAAAATCCAAAAAATATAACATACATCCTTTGGACAAGGGAAGAAGTAGCATCAAGCAACACAATAAAAAAAAAAGAAGGAAACAAGCTAGGTTCGACATAAAAGAAAAAAAAAAAAGAGGATAAAAAGGAGAAAAAAAAAAGGTGTTTCAATTGGAATCGACGAGAAAAAAGAAAAAGGAAGAAGAAAAAGGCTTTGATGGTCGGTAGGAAGAAAAAAAGTGAAAAAAGAGAAAATAAGAAAAAAAGAGAAAGGAAGAAAAAAGAGGAACAAAAAGAAGTTCGATTGAAGATGTGGAGGAAGTCGTTCAGTAATGGAAGAAGAAGGAAAAGAAAGAAAGGAAATAAAAGAAGAAATAAAGGAGTCATGATTGGTGTCGATTGGGAATGAGAAGGGAAGGGAAAGGAAAAAGAAAAAGGCAAGAGAAAAAAATGAGAGAAAAATAGAAAAGAAAAGAAAGAAAGGAAGGAAAAAAGAAAGTCTTAAAAGTTAAGAAGGTAAGGGAATCGGATTTGAAAAAAAAAATATAAATGGGCAATCCAACCTGTAACTTTTAAAGCCCGACCCGACCTAGTTTTTTGGGGCTAATTCACGACTCATTTTAAGAAGTTAGGCTGCTAGACTTTGGTTCTTTTAATGGTGCATTAGGCTCAACTTCAAAGGCTTTTGTTTGGGTATATGTCTATTCTTTCTTTTTTATTTTCTTACTTATTATTATTATTATTATTATTATTATGTCATCACATTTAATCATTCTAACACTTGTCAATATTTTTTATGGTTTGCAAAAATAACAATAATAAAATAATAAATATGCATATATCCTTGAAAATTATCTTACTTAAGGTTGTTGATCAAACAAAATGAGATTTTAAAAAAATGAAATGTAAAAATTTGTTGGTCAAAGAAAAAGAATAATAATAATAATAATAATAATAATAATAATAATAATTTAAAAAAGGATTTTAGAGATAAAAATAAGATGATATTTCTATGTTAAAATATGATGTTGGAATCCTTACCTAAATATTGAAGGAATTTCAAATGATTATTTTTGCAAAAAAATATTACCTTTGAAAAAATTTTTAAATTTTAAAATTCAAGTAAAAGATCAATTTTTTAATTCCACCTAAATATTAGGAAGTTAAAAAAATAAAAATAAAAATAAATAAAATAAATATTTTTTAACACCAAATTGCTATTTTTATTCTAGATAAAATCCATTTGAAAAAAAAAATGATTCCATACATGATTTAATTTATACTTATATTGTCATATATGCATTTAAAACATTTTATAATAAAGGTGAAATGACAAAAATTCTTTTTAAAGAAAATAATAAAAGTAATGTTTCAAAAGATAATTTGAAAACCTATCTAAATATTGAAGGGAATTCAGGTCATTGTATTAAGGGACATCATTTCTATTTTTATCAAAAATTAATTATAAAAATCTTTTAAGTGATGCATTAATTTTTTTAAATTCCATATAGATATTAGGCAATTAAAGATATTTTTTCCAACACAAAACAAAATAATAATAAATAAAAAAATTTTTATTACTAAGTGTTTTTTTTTAAATAAATGATAAAAAAATAAGAAAGGATAAAATCAAAGGTTCATAAGATGAATTCTATTGATTATTTGCATCTTTAAATGTGTATTTGCATCTTTTAATTTATATAAGTTATTTGCTTTATGTTATATCGCGTATTTTATTATTTTCAAAAATAGAAATTAACGAATGGTGATTTTGAAAAATTGCTTTAAATAAAAAACAAATTTTTCTAAGTAAAAATTAATTTTTGGGACCCTTTTTAAATATTGGAGGCTTTTCAATAATTATTTTTTATAAAGGAATATTAAACTAGATTTTAAGAAATATTGTGAAAATCTCAAGTAAAGAAATATTTTTTGAAATTCTGCTTAAATATTAAAAAATTTAGAAATGTTTCGAAACTAAAGATTTTCATTTTATTCCTAAATAAAAGGTTTTAAAAAAAAATTATGCAAAAAAAAAGATTTAAGGGAATTATCTTAAATATTCAAATTAAAATCATTTTTATAAATATGAGGAATAACACATGATTAGTTGATACTTTTTTTAACAAACGCTGTGAGGGTACTTATCTTTATGCGTAATCATACTTTGAACTCAACTTTATTTTTAAAGATCAAAATTATCTTTTTAATAAATCTTAACTAGTTTTTAAGGTTTTATTAAAAAGATAAACATTTTAGATAACTAACGACACTTAATAAAAAAATTGATGGTGACTCTTCTTATTTTAAAAATTTTAAAATTTTCGTCTAGAGATTCCTAAACCATTATGACTATTACTTATCATTTTTTTTTTTTTTGTAGATACAAATATAAATTGTACACTTGAAAGTTGTTTCCAAATTTAAAGATCTTTTTAACTTTCTTATCCATATCAACTTACAAGATAAATTACAAATAAGTACTATAAAAATACTCATATTGACTTGTTGAGATATCATTATGATATGTTTGGTGCATAAAATTTAACATAAAATAGAATAAAATAAGATTGTGGATATGATATGATTGAATTGGATTGAATTAAATAATGTCATCTTTTATCTAATAAAAAGTCATCTTGTTTTGATATTTGATATGTATAAAAATTAAGATATGATATCTTTTTCATTTAAAATGTTTGTAATGCATAAGATAAAGTGTATGCGGATATTTTTATTTGTCCAAATTACCATTCATCAAAATAAATATAATTTACATTTATAATTTTTGTTATAAAAATAATTAAAAATTTTTAAATAAAAAATAATTTATAAAAATTTATATTGTTAAAAGTTAAATGTATTTTTTCAAAAAAAATAATTAATTTAAAACAATCAAAGTAAATTGATTAAAAAATAAATTATTTTTCAAAAAATAAAAAATAAATTATTATTATTTCCTTTCTTTTCTCCTTCTCTCGCTAACGAGGCATTAGTCGCCGAACGAAAAGGCTAGATCTAAACGAATGAAGTTGTCATAGTCGTTAGATGGTGCTGCAGCAGTGACTAATGCGAGAAGGCCAAAGGCTTCTACTCCACGTGGGGCTAGATTTGGAACCTCCAAGCACCGATTTAGCAGTGTGAGCTTTAGTTCTGCCCCTCGTTGAGGGATCCTGGGTCGGACTGTGGTCCGACTCCTTGCTCGATGGTGAGGAAGGAAAGGAGGAAAAAAATGAAAAATAAAAAATAAAGCCGAAAACTGAAATGAAAAAAAGAAAAAAAATTGAATTAACCAATTAAATCATGGTACTTGTATTTTCATTAGTTTAAGTAATTTCTTACTCTAAGTTTTGAAGATATTATAAAAATATAAAATATTTGTTACCAATCTTATAAATTAAAATTAAATTTTTTAATTTGAGAAGATTGAATCATAAATAAAATAAAATAATTATCATTTTTTTTTGTTTATCATTTTGTATATCAAACACATTGTAAAATTTTAATAAACATTTTGGGTTTGGAATAAAATGATTTAGTTAAGATAAACGAGAAGGTTATATTTCATTATATGACAAATACTCGTATTTACCATAAGTTACTAATGATGGAAAATATAAAATATTTTTTTTTTATGAACAAAAAGAATAAGATTTACTTGTGTAATTTTTATAATGAAGTGTTTTACGATTTAATTTCTCATAAATCAATTAATTATTTGGGCACCATAATGAAATTTAACTAAACTTTTTTAAATGAAAAAAAAATTGTTATTCATATTGACAAACAAATTTTTGGCATAATATATACTTATATTATTAGTTGATTTAATTTTTTTTTTTATTTCAAGGGAAACAAAACCCTACATTAATAAACATTAATAAGAAAGGGGGAGAGGCTGGGGTCGAACTCCAGCCCTATGTCTTATTTAAGATTTACTTGATTATTAGGCCAAGCAATTAAGATGAGATGTAAATTAAATTAAATTACTATTGAATATTTTAACAAATAAAATTAAGATGAGATGTAAATTCCTATATCATTATGACTTTTGCTATTCATCTTTTTTTTCCTTATTTTTTTTAATCCTTATGGGTAAAAATTTTAAAAACTACTACTATTCTCTGTTCCATTAGTAAAATTTGTGAGGATCATTCAATACGCGAATTGGGCTTTTTACCAACCTAATTAAGATTGAGTTTTGGATAAAATTTTTAAAATTTAAATTAAATTAAATTTGATTTAAGATATTATTTAATGAATAAAAAATATTTTTAATTAATTTTAATATTTAAATGCATTTAAAATATTAAGATATTACTAATATTTTAATATTTTTTAAAAAAATTAAAATAATGAATATGATGTACCAAGTGAAATCTTAAACAAATATTTTAAAAAAATTAATTAGGCTTGATTTGATTTAGTTGGTCCATATTCACAAGCTAAATGTTCAATTTAAGAGTACAATTTTAGGTTGATGCTCATTTCATAATTATTTGTATTATTTCATCTAAATCAAGGCTAAACGTTTTTGGGTTATAAAAAATTGAGATTTTTTAATGATAGTGATATACATGCGTAGAACTCTTTTAACTGTAACATATGGCAAAAAATATAACATTTGATAAGAAAAGATTGACTCATAAAACAATAAAAGATTTTTAAATAAAAATTAAATGTTACATTCATTTTCTTCTCATCTTTTCTCTAACACTTCACTCTCTGTCTCTCTAGTTCTTCAAATCCCATAACCTTTCACCATTTTTTTCCTATCAAATCTGCTTCTCTATTGTCTCTCTTATTTTTCCCTTTTTTTTTTTTCTTATCTCAACTAGGAATCAACCATACTAAGTCAACTTAAAATAATTACTTTCATAAAAAAAAAAAAAAACCATTTTGCTTATTCCTAATTATCAAGCAAGAATTATCAGTTCAAGAGCCAACCAAAATACCAAAAGAAAAAAAAATAGTACTATTTGAAATATCCATTATCCTATCTTTATCAATTTTCTTTCTACCAAATTTTTTTTAAAAAAAAAATCACATTCTCAGCCCTCAATCCCCAAAATCAACCAAAATTTGATCAACTTGAAATTAGGCATTGAAAACTCTCTGCCTTTTTTCGTGGTTTTTTGTTTTTTGCTCTAAATGAATATTAATTAGTAATGATAAAATAATTCATATTCAATAAATTTTAATTCATTTCAATTTGATAGCATTAAATATTTTTTGAAAAAAAAAATTAAATCAGATAGGATCAAGTTTTTTTCAAAATAGAGTTTAAGTTTGAATTGAGTTTTAGGTTATTCTGCCTTAAATTGACCCAAGTATTTATAAAAAAAATATTTTTTTATTATTTATTTAATTATATATATTATATTAATAAAATTATTATTTAATATTTTAACTTAAGATATTAATTTAATTAAAAAATTATATTTATATATAATTAAAATATAATTTATATTAAAAATAATATTTTATAAATATTATATTAAATTAATTTTAAATTGAATCGATTACGATTTATGAAAGTACAAATGAGATTAAATAAAAAAATAATTATTTTATGTTAGATTGAATTGAAATTGAATGTAAATATTAAAAAGTTAGATTGAGTGAAAATTCATTTTTATCTAATTTGACTCATTATTATCCTTAATATTAATTTTCAATAGATACTATTAAATCTAACCATAAGATTTTCTTTTGTTGCATGAGATGGTGTGGATCTTGTTTGGTCCGCTGGTGAAAGAATGATTCGAGCACGACAAAGCCAAGACTTAAAAACTTTAATAAGGAAACGTCACAATTGAATTCTTAGAGATTAGATTCGATAATACTTGAATTTTTTGGTTTTAAATTTTTGTTGAATAATTTGTTCAGGTTTTGATCGACTTCGTGGATTTGAGTTAGTTGCTTTGCCAATTGAAAATCTGATTAATTTATAAAAGTTTGTTATAATTTTGTTCTTTCTCCTAAATGTTTTCACTCTGATTTGGTTTTTTAATCAATCGAAGGTTTAACATCTAAAAATTAAGCTTTAATTTATATTTTGCCAATATAAAATCATTTGTACCATTTGGATAGTCAAATCAACAATAAAAAAATATGTCAGCACGATATTAAATCTCTAAGTATGTTATAACGTGCGCATTTCTTTTTTTTTTTTTTTTTAACCTAAAAAGTTTTAAATTGCTACGACTTTAGTCTTCATTCAAATAAAATAAAAATTATAATCCTGAAATGCTCAACATCCTAAAAATTTATTCATAAATTAAGCATTAGTCCTCCCAAGATAGTCTAATTTTGTAGGTAAAATCTAAAAAATTTCATAAACAGGACATGAGATAATATTTAAAAAAATTTATATTCAGTGTATAAATCATTAATGAATAAATATAATAATTTATCTCATTAATAAAATATTATCATTTAATTTAACAATAAATAAATTTTATTTATTGATCATTTATCATATATAAATTTTTTAAGAAATGTATTCTTTTTTTCTCATTTAATTTTCTTTTCAATTTTTAGATCTTCCGGATATTTCTAATCGGCATTATTATTAATAAATTTATTTTTAAGAAAAATAAAAAACGAACCTCTTCCTAATCCTAGATTTCCCGAATAAGGGGACAAACTCAATAACTGCTCCACTCATCTAAGGTCTCACCACGTAAAATTCCTCTTACATGGCACAATCTGAATCATCCACGTGGTTGTTCCACCCAATAACAAATTTTAAAAATAATTTTCTAATATTTAACCGTTAAAACTCCTTCCGCTTCTCTTGACAAGAAGTTAAAAGACAAATCTCAAAAAGCGGGAGAGGGACACAGAAGGAGAACAAAAAAAAAAAAAAAAAAACTCATCCGATCATAGCCTTTGATATAACTTCTCACTGCTGAATCTCCACCGTTAATCTCATCAGCGGCTGTAGCTCTCTCTCGGTCGCTGCTCGCCGTCCATTTTCTCATCGCCAGTGAGTCCCTGCGTCCTCACTTCCTGTATAATGATTATTATTTTTGATTAATGCATGTAGTTTTTTCTTTTCTTTTAATTTATTTATGTACTTATCTTTGAATTTCGAAGAATGAAATTGAAGCGTCTCTTTTCTTGAATTATTTTCGTTAATATTATGATTTCGTAAATCATATAAACTCTTCGGAAAAAGGAATAAGTTTTTTGGATTAGTTGATTAAATGTTAATACTCTCCTTTTTTTTAGAATTTTATTTTCAAAATCTATGAAGATGAATCTTTATAGTTTCTTAATCAAGGATTATGATTGACAATGATTTAGACTTTATTTTGTCGTTAGTTTTGCTATTTGATTTTTACTTTCATATGAAAAAAATGAAAAAAAGGCGTCCGGATACAGAAACAAACAATATTTTTGAAGAATAATTCTTTTAGAAAACCAAAATGAATAATTTTACTTCTAGATATAAACTATGATTTGCGATGATGATTTACATAAATTATGGTCTACCAATTTAATCTTCTAATTCTGTTTGTTTTCTTTCTAATTCACACTCCCTGGTTTAGTAGCTAGTTTCTAGCATGGCTGCATCTTTGATTACTTTTTTCTAAAGCATAATTGGTCAAATCCGATTGGCGTAATCTTTGATTTGTTTTCTCTAAAGTGTGATTGTTCAAGTCCGATTGGCGTCTGAATTTATGAAGGCAAGTTTGAAGAGGAAATATTTAGCACTTTTCCAAGCCTGGAAAGTATATGTGGTCTATTATTTTATTTTTCCTTTTCAACATTTAGGATAGATGAGCAAATTTATAACTTGATAGTAATATTTTGATATCATGACAAAGCAGTTTTTTTTTTTTTTTTTTTTATATATATAATTTTGAATATTATTGTTTTAAGTAAGTTTGGGTATGTTTTGTTTTCTCTCTTTTATAAACCAAATTTACTTCAACTTTGGTTCTTTAGGTGTCTTTGCTAGATAGCTGTTAATTTAGATGTGGAAATTACAACAAAATTACTTTAGTAAAATGTTTATAGAGTGCTTTGTTTTTGGTCAAAAAGACTTGTATTATTGCTTGTGTCCTTATGGTTACTTGTTAATATATATAGGCCTCAAATTTTCTTTTTCTTTTTAATATTTGAAAATGAAATTTATTTAGCTTTTACTTTCATTTTTACTTTTTAATTTTAAATTGTTTTTCTTGTGATTCTTCTAATGATTCTTTTATCTTTCAATTGGTCAGCAGTATTGGCTTGCTTCCTTGATGCAGCAGTTTCACGACATTTTATATCTGCTTTTACTTTACAGAATCTGTTCCAATGTAAAATTAAGACTTACCAATCGAATTCAACTGGGTTGATTATGAAAGTTTACAACACCAACTTTTCCATTCAAGTTTTGCCAGCATTTAAGTTTGGCGTCTGCTTGAGAGAAAAGCTCTCTGCTGTCGCCATCTCCACTGCTGGCACTAAACTCTACCGGTTCTCCTCTTCATTTCACATATCTTGATCCAAACTGCTCTGTTATAACTGGATGGCTGTTGCAGCATTTAAGGGACTCTTTAATGGTGAATGTTGTGGAAATAAGAGAATGGAAAGATCACCTTCTGGAAGAAGACGTGTATTTGTTCAGACTGAAACTGGCTGTGTTCTTGGTATAGAGTTAGATAGGAGTGACAATGCGCATACTGTGAAAAGGAAACTACAAGTTGCTCTTAATATTCCAATAGAGGAGAGGTCTCTCGTATATGGGGATGTGGTGCTGAAGAATGACCTAAGTACTGTAAGGAATGATTCTCCACTTCTTCTCACGAAAAACTTCATGCACAGAAGCTCATCTACTCCATGCCTCTCACCAACCGGCAAGGATATTCAACAGAGAGATCAGAGTGGTCCTATTGAGATATTAGTATGTTCAAATAATTTTTCCAGGACAAAAAAACTGGTAAAGGAAATTGTGAAGGCAATGAAGATTGGCATTGATCCCCTTCCAGTATGTGGTGGGTTAGGAGGTGCCTACTATTTTCGAAATTGCCAGGGTGAAAATTGTGCAATTGTGAAACCAACTGATGAAGAACCTTATGCCCCAAACAACCCAAAAGGTTTTGTTGGCAAATCCCTTGGGCAGCCGGGACTGAAACGCTCGGTACGTGTTGGAGAGACCGGCTTTAGGGAGGTTGCAGCTTATCTTCTTGACTATGATAATTTTGCCAATGTGCCCTCTACTGCTCTTGTGAAGGTCACACACTCTATTTTTAATGTGAATGACGGAGTGAATGGAAACAAGCAGCAAGAGCAAAAGGAGGTTAGCAAGATTGCTTCTCTGCAGCAGTTCATCCCTCATGATTTTGATGCCAGTGATCACGGGACTTCAAGCTTTCCAGTTTCTTCTGTACACAGGATAGGGATATTAGATATTCGCATCTTGAACACTGATAGGCATGCTGGAAATCTTCTGGTCAGGAAAATTGATGGAGATGGAGGACTGAGTCAAGTGGAGCTTGTTCCGATTGATCATGGTCTATGCCTTCCAGAAAACCTGGAGGACCCTTACTTTGAGTGGATCCATTGGCCGCAGGCATCAATTCCTTTCTCAGAGGATGAGCTTGAATATATATCTCATCTTGATCCATTTCGAGATTCTGAAATGCTTAGAATGGAGCTTCCAATGATTCGAGAGGCATGTCTTCGCGTCTTGGTTGTTTGCACAATTTTCCTCAAAACAGCAGCAGTTTTTGGTCTGTGTTTAGCTGAGATTGGTGAGATGATGAGCAGGGAATTTCAAGGCCAGGAGGAGGAGCCAAGTGAGCTTGAGTTCATATGTATTGAGGCGAGAAGATTGTTGGAGGAAAGGAATATGCTTTCCGATAATGTGAAAGCTGGAGAAAGTAAGTTTCAGTTTGAAATTGACTGTGAGGAAGAAGTTGATTTAACTTCTAATGTAGAAAAGAAGTTGGCATCCCATGCTCATTGTAGGCCACTAGGTGGAAATATCCGGAATCCACTTTCCAAGCTAGATGAGAATGCGGAGGAATGGACAGATGATGAGGAGAATGTAATACCTCCAAGGTCAGATGAACATGCTTTTGTTGCTCAGGATCGGGCTCCAACTGTTCCAAGACTGTCAATGTCAATGAAAAATGTAAGCATTGGAGAAAAGAGTTGGAGGCATGAGGGTGCAATGCAGAAAAGTGGCTATTTGGCTGGCACATCATCTGGAAACAGAAGTGTGAATGAACAGCTACCTGGAAGCACCAGTTTTGTCAAACTGGCTGATATGAGTGAAGAGGAGTGGGCACGGTATCTTGAGATTTTCCATAATTTGCTTTACCCGACATTTTCTAATCGTAAATCAGGGAGTGTGGGTCAGAGGCAGAGACAGAGGCTTGGAACTTCATGCCAGTTTTGAGTAGTTAATCTTTTCAAAGTCTAGAAATCATAAAGCCAAAATTTAAGGCTTGAGAGTTGTTGGAACCAGAAAGCAGAGTTATGTTGGTAACTTAAAGGTTTTACCGTTAAGCATGGACTTCATTGATGAGATGGAGTTACTCTTATTGGATATAGGGTACTACTTTTAGATCATGAAAACTGTGGTCACCATTTGCAATAGGTGTGAGGACTATCATTTAGATTTCTTTGCCCAGATCTCCCCCAACTTTTCTTTTCCCTTAAACTTTCATCCTTTACACTTGGCTTTTTCTCTTTTTCTTTTTCCTCTGGGTTCCTTCATATATAAATAATTTGTTCGAACTTTTCTGTATTCCAAAGTTTGTAATATGAAATAAAGTGTATATAGCTATGATATTGTAGATCTGGATTAAGTGAAGTTTATTTTGGTATGTCCATCCCCTTTGCTTTAGATCTTGATTAGCTACATTCTGTTACCAGTTTATATGATGTGGTTGAACTGCTTTATTTTATGTTTTGACTCATAGTTGGGTTCTTCTATAAACGCTTTAGTTGGGTGACTATTTGCTCTCTTACTCGTTAAGGGAAAAAACCTTGAGTGGATAGGGTTCTTGTGTTGTTTTACTTTGTCAATTGAAGTTGATTGAGCTTATAATATCTCTTATTTTATCTTTAGAAATACTACCTTTTCGCAGGGTCATGATTTCTCGAGTTTGATTAAGGTAATGCTTCTTATCTTTGGCAATTTGAGATTGATACTGTTAGGTAAATACAATGGAACTCATGCCTCAGTGCATGTAAACATATTCACATTTGCATGCATGTTAGAATGCTCAAAGTGCACAACACCGGACATTAAAAATTTCACTGCATTCAAATTTGGTTGATTGTGTATTTTAAGGATGTCGAGCACGTAGTAGAAGTGATTTTGTGAAGATTGGAAGAGGAGAATTTGATGTGGTACGTTTAGTACTATTTTGATAATGCTATGAAGAGTTTCTTTTTCCTCTAAAATAGAGAAGTTTCTGCTGATAAACTTTTTCGGTTTTTGGATATGTTTGGACCACAGCACTGCACCAGTGGAAAGAGGAGCTCTCCGTCCATTTCACCGAACGGTCCACGGTCCATCCAAACATAGCATATAGCCTGTCTTCTGGTTTGATATATGTATATTTTTGGTTTAGCTAATAATTGTTAGTGAGACTTTATGGATGTCTAAGTCAGTTCATTTCGCCTGTCAAGGACATTCTTTATATCTTTATGATAAAGATGAAGTTGATTGACTGATTAGAGAAGAACATAAGAATGGCTTGTATGATATCTTTATTGGTTTTTGATCGAGGAAATTGTTTATAAAACTGGTGATGTGAGCCAAAGATCCATCCCTTATTATAGAAGGTATACTATATTTTAGATGCAGTATCTTTTTATATGTTAAATATTTTATTATGCTGTACAACAATTTTATAATTTCGTTGATAGAGTTTTTATAAAGTATTAAATAATTTTCCATTTAAAAATAAGATGATATGATATTATATAAATGCTATTGATTTTTTTCTCACCTTGAGAAATTTAATATGTTTAAGACAGTTTACCAAGAAATAATGTTTCATTTTTACATAGGAGGATGTGACTTAAATATGGGGAAAAACCTTGTAAATGATGATATTTGAACATCAAACTTATTGAATACCATCTCTTAAAAATAATTGTATGAACTAATTAAATTAAACAATCATTGTGCTATGCATAAAGAAGAATGAAATGGTTTTATAATTATTGTATCTTGATTTGCTGATTAATGCTAGTGTTTTTACCACTTACATTAGGGTTGGTTTAATGTTACAAATAACTTTAAACTATATTGAAATATTTAATGTGATATTTAAATTTCCAAAATTTTTAATGTGGTAAATAAATTATGAATTTATTAATTAATGTGATACTCACTTTTCACATGGTGATTAACTTCAAATAATGAGACACTTTCAAGTATTACATTAACTAATGTATTTATAATTCATGTATCATATTAAAAATTTTTTAAATTCAGTTATCATATTAAACATTCCATTTTAACCCAATCATCATTTGTACCATTAACCCAGTTTACTATCTTGTTTTTGGTTTTTCTTATAATATTTGTTTGTTTTTGTGTTTTCCTTTTCCTACTTGGACTCAAATTATATGTGTTTGTTGAGGTCCTAATCCTAATTGAAATAGAATCTCAAAGTTCTACTTCTTTTGGAATTAGGATTCTAGAGCCTATATAAATCAATATAATATTTCCTTGGAAGTATACAAGTGTATGAGAATTTTCAACTATATATTCTATTTGCTTTGGCTTTGAAGCTTATGTAGGGATCTTTTCCTCCTACATCAAGAATGGAAAGTAAGAAAAACCTATTCAACATTTATTAGAAGCTGAAAAACCGCCATAGATAGACTCAGGAATCTTTCATTAGATATCATAGAGATAATCCTTGAGAAATGTTGATGGTGTTTTTTGTTGTCTTAGCTTGGTGTGCTGAGGTGAGGTTGAGGGAAGACAACTGAAACCTGTAGCTAAAGAACACTGTTAGGGGGCACCAAAATTGTTGCTCCGGGATGTGCTTTCAATGCTCAAGTCATTTAAATGTTTGAGGTGGAGTAAGGAAAGAAATAGGAGGGGAGATGGTGATGTGTGTGTAGGAATTTTCAGAGAAAGGAAAGCATGAATGTGTGTAGTATGGGAGTGTCTTACATACTTGGGTTTCCTTACTACCTTAGGTATGGGATGATGGTCGGTGATAAGACTAGGGCAGTTAATAGTTGACAGTTGATGGGATGTATACATAGAGCTCGATGAAGGTTCACATGGGTAGCTATGAATCACATTTAATGATCTCAGGAAAAGCATGGGCTACATTTAATGGTCCTAGACAAGTTGAAGGCCAAGTAGTTAGTCCTGAAATGATTGCCTTCATGAGATGTCAGTAGGATGTTAGGCAAATCCTTCATTTGCTAGAGGGCAAGTCATTTCCTTAGGGGTAGATGACATGGCAATCTGGCGTGCCTTACCTAGGTGACCCAAAAATCTAGGTTTTGACTAGGTAAGTTGGGTGTAACAATTGCCCCTTAGGTTTGATAGTGGTTATAAAGTGATCGCTTGTAAACCATTGTCCAAAGCTTGAAAAGAAAAGGAAAATAAAAAGAAAAGAATAAAGAAGAAAAAAATGTTTTATTGAGTAGGCAATTGTGGCTTAGCAAGCTTATTATGTGATGATTTTCCAAGGACATAACTTTGATCCATAGACTATAGTGGCTTTGATCCATAGACTATAGTGGTGAGTATAAGTAAATGATTCGATGAATTTTGGAATAGTTAAAGTTTCAATGAATTTTGAGGAATCAATGATTCAATGAATTCTTGGTGTAATTATTTTGGTTGATATTTACATATTGCTTTTGAATCTTGTAGTTAAGAGAAAGTGTAATTAGTTTGATATAGTGCGATTTTATAAGTTGAAGAGATTTTCAATGCAACTTATAATGAGACATATTTTATGAGTTAAAGAATTAATCAAGAAAATGATTTAATATTTGGAAATCCTATGGGTTTGAGAAAAGACTTTCGACTTAATGAGATTTTGAAGTATTTGATAAGTGTAAAGTGAATCCTTAATCATGGATTAAGAGTGAAATATGAGTGTACATTGTTAGAATTAAAGTATAGAATATTAGAGTTTGAATGAAATGATGAAATTATGAAGTAATTAATTCTCAGTTACAATGTTAGAGAATGTCTTGATAGATTTAGTTATGAATATTATAATTATGGTAAATAGTTTTATATACGTAAAGAAGGATATTCACTTGATTTGGTTCTACATTTTTCTTGAGAAAGTATTTAAGGTTTGATCGTATGAGTTGGACATTTGTATAGTTAATTTGAAGTTTCTACTTGAAGTGTAAAGAGTTTTCTCAATTGTCAAAGTGATTATTTGTGGTTATAGTTTATAATTGAAGTCTAATATTTTGGATTCCTTTGAATTTTATATTTATGAAACACATTGCCTATTGTTGTACAAGGCTATGTGCTTAGCAAGAAATTAAATTTATGGATAAAAATTAAAGTTGTGGTTATCTAGATGATTTAGTAAAGAAGTTAATTTTGAAGGAGCAATCAATTTACAAAAAAATATATATGTTTTGGTTAATGATTGTTTGAAATCTTACAAGTGCAAAAGATTGTTCATTTTATGATCATGTCTTAATAATTAGTGATGATTTTGTGTACTTGGTGATGCTGAGCATATACTCGATTTTAGAGAAATTTGAAAAATGTTATGAAATGGTGTGATGCATTTAGTTGTTGTTCATAACTATACTTTTGGCATGAATTCAAGTATTTGGAAGTTTTATTGTTTAAATTCTACAAGAAAATTTTATTTATGAGTTATGATACATAGCTTTTAACCTGAACTAAGAGTTGATAGCAATATATTTCGTAAAAAGAAAATTTGAGACATTATGATTTTGGTGAAGATTGTAGAGAATTAGTTGATTGGTTTATTAAATTAGAAATAACAATATTCAAAATTGGAGACAACTTGGTTAACCAAAGATTTATGTTTGAATTTACATAGTATAAATTTATGGATATGATCTATTACATCGATTTCATATGTTTTATAATGGTTAATTGATAGAAATTTTCATATTGTTGGTGGAGAAGAAAAGAAAATTAAAGTACTATGTGATATTTTTTTAGTGACTAAATGATTTGTTAATATTATTATTCAACTTTAAGGTTATATATGGTTATGAATACCAAGCGTGAAGCAAATTGCATGAAATTTTGTGGACATACATTTTTCTTGTCATGAAACAAGGTTATGAAATTTAATTTGTTATTTTAGAGTTTTAATAGAAGAAAATATTATAGTATGCAGCGAAAGCTTGATTTGGTTTAAATTATCAATTCTTGGGCTATTATTAGTCGAGAAAGTGATGAATCTTTAATAAATAAAGATTAATGAATTTTGGGCATCAATATTTTAGGTAAGAATATTTTGTGTTCCTTCTAGTTTTAGAGATTTTATCAATGGTAGACATTTTTCTAAGCAATGCTTAAGTCATGACTTGGAGAGAAACTTATTATAACAATAGTCATAAGATAAACATTCAATGATTCATTTTGAGGTTTTGTATGAAAGTAAATCTAAATCTCAAACTTATTTGGATAAGAACAAGTAAAAAGAAACTTTTATTTCTTGAATTTATGGATTAAATGGCTAATAAATTTTAGCTCATTAAGGAATGGTTTGCGGCCAGAGTTTAAGTTTCATGAGGATGGCACATTATCTTTTGGGAACAGGTTGTGTACCAAATGGTTTTGAGTTAAAATGAGAGATCTTGGAGGAAGTACATGGGTCTCGATTCACTATACATCCTAGAGGCACTAAGATGTATAAGGATTTGAAAGAAGATTTTTGGTGGAATAACATGAAACGTGAAATAGCTTAGTTTGTGTCCTAATGTCTAGTGTGTCAACAAGTTAAGGCTGAACACCAAAGACCATTGGGGTTGTTGTAACCTTTGGAGATACCAGAATGGAAGTGGGAGCACATCTCTATGGATTTCATGATAGGATTGCCTAGGTCATCGAAAGGGAATAATGTAGTGTGGGTTATTGTTGATAGACTCACTAAATCAACCATTTTCTTCCTATCAAGTCGACTACTCCACTTGATAAACTAGCATAATTATACATGGATGAAACTATCCGATTGTATTGACCTTTAGTAAATATTGTGTTAGATAGAGATTATAGATTTGACTTTAAATTTTAGGCAAGCTTGCATCGAGCTATGGGGATAGATTTGAAATTAAGTACAACCTTTCACCCTTAGATGAATAGATAAATAGAGAGAATGAATCAGATTCTGAAAGATATGCTTCGAGCATGTGTGATTGATTTAAAAGGTAGTTAGGATGATTACTTACCTTTAGTAGAGTTTGCTTATAATACCAATTACCAATCCAGCATTGGGATAGCTTTTTTTGAAGCCTTATACACTAAGAAATATAGATCTTTTTTGTGTTAGGATGATGTTGGGGATAGAAAACTTTTGGGGTTGGAAATGGTGCAACTAACCATGGAAAAGATCAAGGTGATTAGAGAGAGACTTAAAGTAGCACAAAATAGTCAAAAGAGTTAGGTAGCTAAAAAGAGAAGAGAGTTACAGTTAGGTAGCCAAAAAGAAAAGGGAGTTAGAGTTTCAGCAAAGGGACTATGTCTTTTTAAAGGTGTCACCCACAAAAGGTGTTATGCAGTTTGGGAAACGAGGAAAGTTAAGCCCATGTTATATAGGACCATTTGAAATTCTCGACAAGGTGAGAAAAGTTGCATATAGGATAGCCTGGCCACCTCAGCTATTGGGTGTGCAAAATGTTTTTCATGTGTCCATGTTGAGAAAATATGTTTCTAACCTGAGCCATATGGTAGAGTATGAACTTTTAGAAGTTCAAGAGGATTTAAGATACTTGGAATATCTTGTCCAAATAGTTGATCGAAAAAAGTAGGTCTTGAGGCACATAATTATTCCTTTTGTAAAAGTTCAATGGAGCAATCACACATTAGGATAAGCAACTGGGAAATGAAAGATGATATGAAAAAACAACATTTTCAGTTATTTAGAAATGAAGATAAATCATGTTTTATGGATGAAACTTTTTATAAGTTGGAGATAATCTAATACCCATAAAAAAGAATGTTTTAAGTACTTTATAAGTGAAGGGAGGTTTTAATAAAAAGTAGAAAGGCAAAGGATTTATCAAGTGAAAGGTAAGAACAAAATCTACAAAGAGAGTTGTCTTTCAGAGGTGAGTAAATAATTTCCTTCAATTTTGAAGAAATAATGTTGATTACTAAGTCTTAAGATTTTGGGAAATCTATTATCCCTCTTCAAGATTGGTTTGGTTAAATCATTTATAATTTAATTAGGGTCTAATAAAGTTTTGAGAAAGTTTAGTAATGTGATTTTATTGCTATAAAAATAGGAAACAAAAAATTGAGGGCATTAGAAAGGAAAATTTCAAAATTTTGTTTTGTACGAACCCTGGTGTTTACAGTGATAGATTAAGATAATATTTTATATTAAGGGATAAAATATTGCTATGTTTGTTACATACCATTGGAAAGCTTGCTAAATTTACTTTCCGATGAAATAAATGAAAGTCAATTCCAAGTTTTTTATGAAGAGTAGTTTAATTTTTACTTAAGGATGTGCAGGTTGTCTACTAGTAGTAGTAGGGAGGAATTACGAAATTCCTGTTAATTTTTATATAAAGAATTGTAGATTAAGCCATATATGTTTGGAAAGCTTATCGAGTCTACTTTCCAATGAAATAAGTGGAATTGAATTTAAAGTGTCCTATGAATAAATGTGTAATTTTTATTAGAAGGTATACAAGCCGTTTGACACCAACATATGATGTGGATTGTAAAAATTATTATAATTAATCTACAAAGAATCACGAGATGGGATATATATGATTAGAAAGTTTATCAAGTCTAGTTTCTAATGCATTAAAAAGATCTTAATTTTGAGTTGGATATCTTGAGATATGGCTATTTTAGTAAAATGAGTTTAGGCTATCAATATTAAATAGTTGAGTTAACCCTTGTTTAATTTAATTATTTATGGTATATTTGGTCTCAAAATAGGTTGATTAATTTCTGTTATGTTAAAATTATCTTGAATAGGCAGTTAATTATTTTGGGGGAAAAACTAAATGGTGGAATTGAAAGGAGGTAAGTGAAATCTCATACACTTTGCTTGTTTGTGAACCTATGTATATGTATGTTTCTAAATAAGTAAACATTTTATTTCATTATTTTCGATATATGAAAATAAGACCAAGTATATGATTATTTTGTGTTTTTGCTATGTAAATGATGGATCATGCTTATGAATGAAATGACAAAATGATTTATGTTTAAAGAATGATTTTATGATAGCTATGTTTTTATATCTCTGAGAAATGGGATCATCCACACCAAAACTAATTCTATGGCCTTGGTTAATGAGTTATAGTAGTTAGCATAACCATGATCATACTTCCCTATTAATGGGTTATAGTAGTTAGCATTAGGCTTTAGTTAACGGGTTATAATACTTAGTAATGATTATGATGATGAAATCGTCGATACAACCAATGTCATGGGTTATAACAGTGATCGTAGCTAATGATGAACTAATGATTTATGATGGTTTATAATGATTGTAAAGATTGATCCATGATTTGTATATGAAGATGATTTACAATAGTTTTTAATGATTGATCAATGATTTGGTTTGATTACCATATTTGAATGGCAGCACATTTTGCAATGATTTATGAATTAAAATGTTTTGACATTGATTTATGAATTTGCGAAATGCTTAACATAACGATGATCTTTGAAATGTTTTGATATTACGATTTGACAAATGTTTTGAATGATCTATATGATATGTATGAAAATGATACTTGATCCGATAAGGTGTGTAAGTCTATACTTGCTGAGCTATGGTTTGCTCATTCCCCTTTTACTTTTTCTTTATAGATGAGTAAATGATAAGTTTACTTAGTTATGTGAAAAGCTAAAAGATCATATTGAAAAAATTACTTGTACATTGGAGACATTGTTGGCTAGTAAGCTCTTATGAAGCGGTTTAATATTTTTATTAGTTTTCATTTGGGAATATGAAGATTTTTTATTAGCTGAATTAAAGTTACGAATTTTCTTGAACATATTATTTTATTAAAGAGTTTTAGAATGATTAAAAAATAAGACTTCATATTCTTTGAGGTTTCACTTTAAGTTAATATGACCCTGTTGTCATTTTGGAAAGGAATTGGTATCCCTTAATGAGCTAAAAAGTTGGTAAAGTCATAGGTAAGGACTTCGAAAAATTTTTTTGGTGGAATTTTGGTACTTATATGTGGAGCGCGTTTGATTAAAGCATTTGTTGTGTGTAAGTGCATGGCATGTGCTTGTGTTCTTGAGGGATGCAGTTGGATAAGGCACGTGTTAGGTTAGGAATAGAGAGTTGTCAAATAAGATTAATGGGTGCATTTTTTTTTTCAAAATGCATCAATTTTGAAAGGGAATGCATGTGTTTATTTTTTAAAAAAGGGTAACTGAAAGGGTTTTTAAGAGCGGATTAATTTTGTAGTGTTCATGAATTGATTAAAATGATTCAAAGAGGTGTTGTTTCAAACATGTTGTTTAATACTTAAAAATCTTGAATTAGTGCCATTTTAGACATGCTATTTGGCTAGGTATAAATATGAGACTTAGGAATTTTTAGACTTCACTTTTGCTTCTTTGCTTTCAAGAAAAAAATGCTATTGCTTATTTGCTTGGTGTTTTTTTACAAATTTCCAAAATTTTCTTCTAGTATTTCTTATGTAAGGTTTGTTTTCTTTCCTGCTTTTCTTTAGTGTTTCTATTTGGGTTATTTGGGAAAAAGAGAGAAATGGCTACTGAAGTTGAGCTTGCTACCTCTTCTGCCCCAAATGATACTTTTTCTATCCCTTAAGGCTATTTTGTTTTTATTTTCATTTTTCATTATTGCATTTATAATTTTTTTATATTCATTAGTGATGTACACAATTTACAATTTATCAATGAAATGAACATTGTTACAATATTTGTCTTAAGTAACTTTACTGTTTCATAGTTTAGTACCAATTGTTAACATGACTTAGCCATGTGTTTGCTTGTATAAAAATGACTACTTTAAAAATAAGAAGTTATCAAGCTTTGTACAAAGTTGATAGAGTAAGGCATTCCATTATAGCTTGATACATAAATTTGCTAAGTAAAAATGTTCAAACATCATGTGTATTAACCTTTTAGCCTTTAATGGAGACTAAGTTCTAATTGTGCTTACATTAATGGCAGTGGATACTTTTAATGGTTTCAAGAAGAGTTTTTCATTAAGAGGAGCATTACTTGAAAATACTTAGGTGTAATAGTGGAAATATTAATGCAACAAGTACGTGTACCTTGTTATGAGGTAATTGTTCTACTCTATTTTCCTTTGGTGTATTAGCCTTGCTTTAGCCATGTTGGCATGGTGGTTGCATTGGCGAGAAGAATAATGATGCATGGAGTGTATTAGGTGTGTTGGCAGAAAAATTTTGACACAATAGATATGTGGTGTACTAGGACATGTTGAGCGTGTTGGCATAGGACCTTACTGTATAGATATGGTGCACTAGCACACATTGGGCATGTTAGCACAAGGCTTTAACACAATAAAGAATGGTGCATTGGGACATATTAGGCATGTCGATAAGAAGTGAGGCTTGTGTTCATCCATATGTCTTAACAAAATAAATATAACGTGTAGGAGACACATTAAGCATGTTGGCATAAAAGCCTTAATGCAATAAATCTGAGAGTTATGAGACATGGTTTAGAGTAAGACAATAGAACACCATTAATCTTCATTAAAATTTTTTTGTCCAAGATTGCTTACCAAAGAGGCCAATGACACCAAAATACATAATTTGAATAAAATACAAGTATTCAAAAAATGCTTTACAGAGGTAAAAAAACTTGGCAATGGCTAAATGTAGTACTTCTTCAAATATACAGCGTTCTAAGTCCTTGGTATAAGGTTGCCCCTATATCTTTCAACTTATAGGCTCTAAACTTAATAATCATAGCAACTCTATATAGCCCTTCCCAATTGTTATAGTTCTTTTATTTCACCCGTTGATTTACTTGCTTCATTAAGTTTATTCTTGAAAGTAGTTAGAATATTTTGGTTTATGAACTTTACCTACCCATTCGTTTAAAGATGGGTTACTGAACTATGACCAATGCTATCTTGAAGTTCTAGTAGAGCCGTTTCAACTTGTATGCTTATCTTCCATAATGGTGTGAAAGAGGCTAAATCTACATGCAATAAATTTTCAAACAAAATCTTTTATTATCTTAACGGTGATGGTAGCTATGGGTTTTTACCTTTGCCCATTTTGTGAAATAATCATACTTCACAATCATGAACTTTTTTGGGTGATCATCATAGGAAATGGCCCTAAGATGTTAATGCCCCACTAAGCGAAAAGCCACGAGTTGAAGATCTGATTGAATGTTTCTACTAGTTACCCAAGGACTTTGGAACTTTTGGCACTTGTCAAATCTCTTAATTCCATTGCATCCTTTTTCATCATAGGCTAATAACAACTATGTCTCAGTGTTTATTGTGCTAATGCTTGCTAGCTTACATGGTAGCCATATATCCCTTCATAAATTTTCCTTAATACATATTCTGCTTTAAATGAGAAGACACACTTGAAAAGAAAGGCTAAGAAAGCTTTCTTGTACAAAATGTCTCATGGTAATGCAAATTGTGCTACTTTTTTTTTATACTTTTTTACACTCTGCACAAGGGGTGCTTTCCTTTGAGATACCTTAATAGGGGTCATCTAATTGTCTTATTCTTCTATATATAGGATAGGTGGGGTTTGCAAGTATTGAGGTGTTGGCACATATTCCAATAAAAGTTTCTCATGCTTCTTGATTTCAATAGATGCTACTAGCTTGAATAAAGAGTTAGCTCTAGTGTTGTTAGCATGGGGAACTTACTATAAAGTTACTATTGTGAAGGGTTGACTAAGTTGGCTTATGATGGCATAATACTTGGTGAGCATGGGATCTTTGACTTAATACTCGCCATTCACTTAACAAGTGACCAACTGGGAATCTGTATAGAAAATTAGGTCCTTAACATTCAAACTAGTTGCCAATTTTAGTCTTGTAGTTAAGGAACACTTAGTTGCATTGTTGGAGATAGAAAACTCAAAGAACAAACCATACTGCTACTCTTGCACTTGTGGGCTTAACAATAACATCCCTACGCTAAAACCATCTTTCCTTAATGAACCATTCATATACAATAACCATGTTTACTCTAGCAGAGGGCTTGCTATTGAGGTGCATTGGATGATTTGGAGAGGTGGTATGGAAGGGGGCTTAGTTGGTTAATTTGCTTTTGTTATTTTATATGGTTGGTATGGATCTGTTTGGAAAGGTTAAAGTGAGGTTAGGGGTTTATTTTGGGATTAGGGTTCTATAATGTTTTGTTGTTGGATTTCTACCTCAAGCATAAAATAGCACTTGACGAGGAAGTCTACTGAAGCCTAAGCCATGATGGTTTTCCTTGGCTTATACTCGATGTGAAACTTGCTTAGCTCGACATTTCAACTCATCATTCTTCTTGAAGTGTCTATTTTATGCAATACTTCATTGAATGGTTGGTTTGTTAGCATGACTATGGCATATGCCTAGAAATATTGTCTCAATTAGTAAGCCACCTTGACTAGTGCAAAAGCTATCTTCTCTAACCTTGTATAATTAACTTTCCCATTTTGTAAGGCTCTACTAGTATAGTATATTGGGACTTGATTCTGTTTGCTTCTTTAACCAATAGTACTATTATCGTTTCATTAGATGTTTCCAAATACACATATAGAGGTTCGTGAGTGACAAGGCTGGCAAGCAGAGGTGGTGAGTGAAGATACTGCTTTAGTTCTTAAAAGGCTTTTTAGCATCACTCGTCCCATTTAAACTTAGTTGCGCTTTGAAGAACCTTGAAGAATAGTAGGCACTTATCTACCAATTTGGACATAAACTTGTTGGGGGCTGCCACTCATCCTATCAACCTTTGCATCTTTTTAGTAGTTCTTGGGGGGTTTATGTCCAAAATAGCTATTACTCAGGGTTCGCCTCAATCCTTTTGTTGGAAACTATAAAGCCTAGAAACTTCCTTGCTTCCACACTAAATGTAGATTTGGCAGGGTTCAACTTTATGTTATACCTTCTCAAGATGGTGAAAGCCATTACTAGATCTTGCACATGCTATTCCAATAAAGGACTTTTAACCAGCATGTCATCCACATATACTTCTAAAGATCGCCTAATCTATTCCTTGAAAATTTTATTGACTAATCTCTAATAAATGGCCCTTTCATTCTTCAACCTAAAGGGCATCATTGTATAACAAAATAGGCCATCTTCAGTGATAAAGGATGTCTTCTCCTAATATGCTCTTGTCAATTTGATTTGATTGTATCTCTAGAAAACATCTATGAAGATTAAGTACTTATGGCCTGCAGAAGTGTCTATAAGTTTATCTATTGAAATTAATGGAAAAATGTCTTTAGGGCATGCCTTATTTAAGTTTGTGAAGTCTACACACATTTGCCATTTGCCTTTAATCTTTTTCACGAAAACCACATTGATGAGCCAATAGCTTGTTTGGTTCTTTTATCATTTTTATTTGTTCAAGGGCGAACTTTCTCTTCTTTTGCTTGATTGGTTTGGCAACTAGATAAACTTTTAAGTGATGAGGGATAACACGTTTGTCATAATGATTTTTCGTCTGGAGGCACTCGATTGCTAGACTTGGTAAAAATTTTTTAAGTCACCACCAACTTTTTTTTACAAGGTGTGATTGGCCACTAAAAAACATTATCTTTTAATAAAAATCTTAAAATTAATTAAGATTTACTAAAACATGTTTTGGTCTACAAAATCACAATTGGGTTCGAGAGCATGCTTACGAGTGAGAAAGGTATTAGCATCCTTATGTCGCCCATTTGAAAAATGGTACTAATTAAACATGTGTAATTCTTTAATTTTGAAAATATGATCTTTTTTATATTTAAATTTAATTTTGAAAATATGGTCTTTTTTATATTTAAATTTATTTATAAAAAACACTTTTTTTTATTGTGAAGTTAGTATTATTATTATTACTTTCATATTCTATAAATTTTCTAACGCTTTGGCAAAATGTATAAAAAACCATTATTTAGAAAAATTTTTGAGAAAATTGACCATTCACAAAATTCTCAAAATTTCATCATAAAATATTTTATTTATTTATTAAAACTAGTTTTAGGATTATCTTGACTTTTCGGTGAAATTCTAAAAATTTTAAATAGATTTTAGGATCACCCTAACTTTTTGACGATATCCTAAAACTTGTTTTTTTCTATTAATGATAATTAAGAAAAACTAGATTTTCCCAATTTTCTTAAAATTTTTACCCAAGAGATTTAAGTAAATAGTTGATTTTTTTGTTATTTATTAATTTATTTATTATTTTCATCTTTTCCTTATTATTCAAATAAATCCTTATTTAGCAAAAAAAAAAAAAACATTTTTTGGATTATCCCATCTTTTTGGTGGAATCTTTTTTGTAATAGTTAAGAGGTTCATTTAAACAAATACTTTCATTATTTTTTATTATTCATTTTTTATTGAAACAAATTTTATAAAAAAATAATTTTTAGATTATCCTAACTCTTCAATAAAATGTAAAAAAATTTTTTACTTGTATTAATTAAAATATTAAACTCTTTCAATTTTCTTTAAATATTGTATTTTTTAAAAAATTTATTCAAATTAATAATGGTTATTATTTTTTTACTTTATTTTTTATATAATAAAAGTAATTTCTTGAATCATTTTAACACTTGAGTGAAATTCAGGAAATATTTTTTTATATATTTTTCATTTGTAAAAATTGAAGTGAAACATAATTATTTCCATTGTCCTTAATAATGATTATATTCTTTTATACCTTTTTTAGGATTTATTTTAAATTAAAAGTTATTATTTATTCTTAATTTTGAATTACTGTAATGATTTATTATTATTATTATTATTATTATTATTATTTTGTTTAAATAAAAATATATTTTAAAAAATCTAACAAAAAAATAAAATAAAATAAAAATGAAATAACAAAATAAAATGTAAATGAAAAAGAAAATCTCACCAAATGGGTTACGTCAACACATGGGTTGGTGGCGGGTCGTGGGTCGCTCACGGGTCTTGACTGCAAAATGACGCAATTTTGATAGGCCTAAAAAAGGCCATTTTCTATTTTTTTTAATTTTTTCTTTCCCTTTCTCTTTTTAAATCTCAGAGCTTCTCTCTCTAAAATGTTTTTCCCTCGTTGACAGTTTCTATTCCTAGTTTTTGGTCGAACGTCATCGTGCCATCGTCGAAAACTTTAATCAAAGCTAGGAATTTAAACTTTTTTCAAATTCCAGTGGTTGAAAAATTCAAACAATGATCGAAAAATTCATTGATTGCCAAAAAATTCAAAGTTTTCTTAGAATCTAGTGACCCAAAAAATTTTTCAAAAATTTCTAAAATAGTGCCTTTAACCTCTTAAACCCTTTTTCAAAATAAATTTTTCAAAAAAACTGCAAAGCCCCTAAATAAAGGTTTCAAGTTTTGGCCTTTTTTTTGTGTTTTTGAAAAAAAAAAATCTTGTTTCGCTATTGGTTTCTCTACCCAAATAGGACTGAGGTGATTGATTTTTTTTTTTTATTCTTGAGTGTGTGTTTTTTTCACAAAACCGAGTAGTTCCCCATCCTTTTTTTTCTTACAAAGTACACCTCATTTTTTCTAGCGATCTCTCTAGGCTCTTTTTGTGTTTTCTCTATTTTCTCTCTAGGTTTCTCCCTTCTCCTTTTACTTGTAGGAATTGGTTCCATTTATAAAGATAATTAGGATATCAAAATCCTAAAAAGTCTGGGATATATATGTACTTTCTAGGGTTTTTTTGAAAAAATTTGAGGATTTGTCCAGTGACTTTGAGTCATCAAAATTCATACTGTGAAAAGTAGGTACTGTAAAAGACTTTTGGTTTATAAAATGCACTGAGACCTTGGGGAATGAAGAAGAAAAAAAAGAAAGGTGTTGAAAGAATTAAGAAAATGAAATAAATAATAATAATAATAATAATAATAATAATTTTATTTAAGGTAAAAAGAAACAAACAAATTGGTGTCTACAGTTGTTTTTCTTTGTATATTGTTGAGAATTAGGAATAAAGTAAAGACAGAAAGACAAAAATTTTGTTCGGCATATTTTTTTTGGAAAAAAAATTTGGAAAGCTCCTTTAAGTAGAGATTTGACAATTTTTGAAAATTTAAAAGGCTCATCTAAGTAGAGACTATGATACTTTTGAAAATTTAAAAGGCTCTTTTGACCAGAGGCATTGAAACTTTAGAATTTAAAAGGCTCTTCTGACTAGAGGTAATGAAACTTTAAATTCAAACTCTGAGAAGACTTATAGATTATGCTCTTTGCTCTTACAAATCATGTTTAATTTTGATGGAGTCTTTCGACCAGAGGTTTTTAAAATTAAAAAGCTCTTCTGACCAAAAGCTATGAAACTTAAAATTTAAAAGGCTTTTCTGACCAGAGGCAATGAAACTTTAGAATTTAAAAAGCTCCTTTGACTAGAGGCAAGAAACTTTAAATTAAAAACTCTGAGAAGACTTATAGATTATGCCCTTTGGTCTTACAAATCATGCCTAATTTTGATGGACTCCTTTAGCTAGAGGCTATGAAACTTTACATGGCTTCTTTGAATAGAGGCTATGACACTTTTAAGAAAGCTCTTTTGACTAGAGGCTATGACGTTTTTAAAAATGCTCATTTGACTAAAGGCAATGAAATTTTAAATTAAAAATCCAAGAAGTAATGGTATTTGAAAGATTCCTTTAAATAGAGGGTTTACATCTTTTTTGAAAATTAACTTTTCTTTTTGTTAGTCTTAGATTATCCTTAGACCCATATATCTGTTGTGTCATATGCATGCATGAATGACATTTTCATGCTTTTGCAATGTCATGCAATGAATGATGATTATGATACAAACAAATAGACCATCTTCTTTCTTTTCCATTTTATGTCTTTTTTTTTAATCACCGAAATTTCTTATTATCTATTTCCTTTTTCTTTTGAATCCCATGCATTTTAGGAGCCAATCAAGTTCAGATAATAAGATTTTTCTTCATGATTTCCCATATTCAAGGTCTACCATTTTTATGATTTATAGGTCTTTTTTCTCATTGACCTTTGTTCCTTACTATTTTGCTTATCATTTTAAATTTTCTACAAAATAATGTGTGCCTTTTATGGTCATTGTTGTTCATTCATCATCTTTTGAATTTTATGACAATTATAACATATTGCATATTTCTCTTTTTAATGAAAAGGACAAAGAAAGGATAAACGAAGGTGTATTTTATTTAAGTAAAAAGTAGAAGTTTTTCATGCATTATCCAAAAATATATAACAAGAAAAACAAGTAATCATAAAATGAATATTCAAATAATCATGAACTAATTCATTTTGGATTTTTTTTTTGAAAACCCTTGATTGATGCCCCTTGACTTTTTGAAAACATAGCAGACCAAGATAGCCTAAACCTAATGAGATCTTTTAGCACATATTGGGAATTGTCCTATTCCATTTAATGCTTCTGTATCCAAGTCGCCTTTTTAGGTTTTCAATTTAGATATCTTTTTGTTTCATTTTGCCTTTTCTCTTTTTTTCTTTTCTTTTTTTAAGTATAGTACTTTTTTACTGCATTAGTATTGACTGGATTTGGCAAATCATCCCTATCTATTCTTATCAAGATCCGTGCCCCACTAGAGAACACTTTCTTTACCATATATGGGCATTTTCAATTATAAGTCCACTTTCTCTAAGGATCTTGTTGGTTAGGAAAAATCTTCTTCAATACTAATTCTTCTTTTCAAAATTATCAAAGGCAAACTTGTCATGAGTTTGCATCATTCTTTTTTGATACAGTTGACCATAACATAGTGTAGCTAGTCTTTTTTCTTTAATGAGATTTAACTATTCATAATGAGCAGGCGAACCCACTTAGCTTTTTTCCAACTTGACTTCCATAAGAATGTGTAAGGAAAGAATTTAAACTTTAATGGGCAATACTACCTTCATTGTATAAACCAATGAAAATGGTGTAGCTCCTGTAGATATGTGAATCAAAGTTTGATAAGCATGCAATACAAATGGCAACTTTTCAAGCCAATCTTTATACACATCGTCATCTTTTGGATAATTTTCTTTATGTTTTTATTGGCCATTTCAACTGCCCTATTCATTTTCAAAAGATAAGGCATCGATTTGTGGTGTTTTATTATGAACTAAACACAAACCTCACTTATCATTTTGTTATTCAAATTAAGAGCATTATTTCAAATGATCATTTCTGAAAGTCTATATCAACATATGATCTCTTTCTTGATGAACTTACAAACCACCATTCTTGTCAAATTAGCATATGAAGCTACCTTTACCTATTTTGTGAAGTAGTGGATCACCACTAAAATGAATCAATGTCCATTTGAAGCTTTTGGTGTAATGGGCCCTATCACATCTATTCCCCACATAAATAAAGGCTAAGGTGTTGATATAACATGAAGGATGTTAGAGGAACTTGCAACTTGTTTGCATAAATTTGACATTTGTGGCATTTTCTAGCATAGTCGATGCAATCTTTTTCCATTATCAACCAATAGTATTCTACTCTCATAATTTGCTTAGTCATCATGTGGCCATTTGCATGAGTTTTATAAACACCTCTATGGATTTCTTCTAGCAACTTTTTGGCTTTAGCAGCATTTACACATCTCAATAGTGTTTAGTCTCAACTTCTCTAATATAAAATTTTCTCATCTAGAAAGAAACCCATTACCAGTTTTTCAATGTTCTCTTATTATTCTTTAATATTTTCTTTGGGTATTGCTGATAGTTGACATAATATAATATGTCAAAATACCATGGTTTTCCGTCAACTTTTTCTTCAATAGTTGAATAGTAAGTTAGTTTCTTTCACAAGTTCAACTTGATGGGTTAGACTTCAACATTTTCATTTAGCTTGAACATTGTTGCCAATGTAACCAAAGCATCAGCCATCTGATTATCTTCTTGGGGTAAATGATGAAACCAAATATTTTCAAATTTTTGGATCAACTCTGATATGTATTTTTGGTATAAAACCAACTTTGAATCTCTTGTTTCCAATTCTTGTCACAACTGATATATAACTAAGGTAGAGTTTTCATAAACTTTCAATGTATGAGCCTTCTTTTCAAGAGTAGCTTGAAGAACTACAACACACACTTCATATTTTGCCACACTATTGGTACAATCTAAACCTATTTCTATAGTGATTAAGTAGTAATCTCTTTTAAAGATATCAAAACTACTTTTATACCATGCCTCAAAGCATTCGATGTGCCATCAAAATACATCTTTCATGCACCTTTATTATGCTCTTCTCCATCAATGTGTAGTACAAACATTAAGTTTTCATCTTAAAAATTGAATGTCATAAACACATAATTTTTATGAGCGTGTTCTGTAAGAAATTTAGTAATAGCACTTCCTTTAATTACCTTTTGAGACACGTACGCAATGTCATATTCAAAAAGTCAGCATTTTCCATCTTGCTATTCTTCCTAATAATAAAAGTTTTTCAATGATGTACTTGATTGGATCCAGCTTCATAATAAGCCAAGTGGTATAATACAATATGTACTATCTAAATTGATGAGCTATCCAAGCTAGTGCATAACACATCTTTTTTAATAGTGAATACTTGACTCGTAATCGGTGAACTTTTTGTTTAGGTAGTAAATGGCTTGTTCTTTCTTTCCTATTTCATCATGTTGTCCTAAAACACATCCCATTGATTTTTTATACACTGTCAAATACAAGATGAAGGGTTTTTCAAGGACAAACGGCATTAATATTGATGGTTTGATAAGTATTCTTTAACTTTTTCAAATGCCATTTGACAATTTTAATCCCATTCTCTTGACTCGTGCTTTTAAAAAATCTTGAATATGGGATCACATTTGGCTGTGAGAAATAAATGAGCAATATAACTAAACCTCCCTATAAATCCCTTTACTTCTTTTTGTGTGTGAGACGGTGGTAGCTCTTGTATGGAGTGTATCTTATCTGGATCCAACTCAATTCCTCTTTTATTGACAATAAATCCTAGTAATTTTCCTAAGGTCATGCCAAAAGTGCATTTAATTAGATTGGGCTTGTGTTAAAACTTTCTTAATCTTTCAAATAATTTTTTGAGATTAGTTACATGATTTTCTTTTTCACAAAATTTGGCAATTGTGTCATCCACATTTACCTTTATTTTTTTGTGTATCATGTCATGGAATAGAGTTATCATGGCTTTTTAATAAGTTACCACAATATTTTTCAAACCGAAGGGCATGACTTTATAGCAAAATGTTCCCCATAATAACAAAAAATAGTCTTCTTTTTATCTTTTTGAGCCATCTTGATTTGATTGTAGCCTTAAAACCCATCTATGAATGAAAATAGGGAATACCTAGTAGTATTATCCAAAAAAGGTGTCAATGTGGGGTAATGAGAAGTTGTCTTTTGGACTTGCTCTATTCAAATCCCGATAATCAACACACATCTTCACTTTACGATCTTTCTTGGGTATTGGAACTATATTTGCCATCTATTTGGGATATTTGGCCACTTCTAAGAATCCTGCATCAAATTGCTTTTTCATCTCTTCTTTTATTTTTAACAATATTTCAGGTTTCATCCTTCTCAACTTTTGTTTATTTGATTTGCAGTTGGGCTTTAGAGGTAACTTATGCACTACAATTTTAGTATCCAGTCTTGGCATATCTTAATATGACTAAGCAAATACATCCATATATTTATGTAGCAACTTTATTAGCTTTTACTTTATTGAGAATGACATTGAAGTACCAATCTTAACCTCTTTTTTAATTTCTTTATCTTTTAAATTTACAACTTCAGTGGCTTTTTAATGAGCCATGATTTGCTTTTCTTCTTGTTCCATTAATCTCAATAATTCTAGGATATTGAATGGTCTTCCATACTCTCTTCATTATCAAGTTTTCCAATATAAACAGAATTTTAAAAATCAAATCTTAGGATATTGTCATGTTGATCTTCATATTTATTTTTTGAATACCTGAAAATAAGTGAAATGGATGAAATGTAAATGGATGTATAGTAATGCGAGGAATTGCAATGAAAGAGGCAAAAGAAATGTGAAAAATGCACTATGCTTGTCATTTATTCAAATGAAAATAATGAAACAAACACACGTACAAGACATTTAATGCTTTTAGCAAAAGTATTTAGATTAAATTCAACACATTACTCTAAAGAAAATGTAAAAATAACAAGAAGCTCCTTAACATGTCAATTCTTCAATTCTGCACCAATAGGAGTAGGATACACCCATGGATAACTTGAATCTTCATTCATTGTTTCACCCACTATCTGTATTGAAAATTCAGTAAAGATATCTCTCAATAATGGTGTAGGCCCCTTCTCTATGTTTTTTGGTACATCTAGATAGATATAGCCAGATATGATGAAAGTTTCATAGAGGATAGAAAAAGATAAGCCTTTAGTTTTTACCTTTTACTTTAGAAAACGACCTAATCTTTTTTTTTTCTCTTCTATGAACTTTATTCTTCTTTTTCAAGTTGGCTTATACCCTAGACTGAACCGATCATCTTTCTAGGTATTATCCATGGTTGTTTCATCCCTTACAAGTTAGCCCACACTTATTGCCCCTTTTCTGCCACTTCTTTAAGGGTTGTTCTAAAAGTTTTGGATAGATATAGAGTAGGCACCTTTAATCCTTCACCTACATATGTTGCATTTACAAATTCAAAGGATCTGAAGGAACATACTGGAGCTTCCTTAGCTACTTCAACATATAATGCAATTGATTTTTTAGTGACTAATAGATATTTTTCATCAGTAATAATGACCATATTTTCATCAATTATGAATTTCATCTTCTGATGCAAAGTGAAAAGACATGTCATCTATGATTTTTCTAAAAGATAGCTATAGGAGGGAACAATATCCATGACTTAAAAGACTATATCAAAAGTACATGGGTTGATTTGAATTGGTAGTTCGATATCACCAATTATTTCACGACAAGTCCCATAAAAAACCTTTATTATCATGTGACTCATCTTCATGTAAGACATGTCAACTGGCAATCTAGATAATGTAATCATAGGCATGATGTTCAAAGAGGATCCATTATCGATAAGCACTTTAGCCAAAGCATGATCCTCGTATTTTGTGAAGATATACAAGGCCTTAGCATCGTCTCTACCACTAGGTGAAATTTCATCATCGCTAAATGATATAAAATTCTACTATGTGATATTTCCCACTATGCGATCAAGTTTTTCCAAAGGTATATTATGAGCTACATAAGCCTCATTGAATACTTTGAGTAAGGCATTTCTGTAAAGCTCATAATTTAGCAACATCGAGAGTATAGATATTTGAGCTGGTAAGCGATTTAATTGCTCAACCACATTATACTTACTATGCTTAATAAGTTTTAGGAACTCATAAGCTTCTTTTTTTGTAATTAGATTTTTACATTCTCAGTTTGGAATTAGGGTTAGATGAGTTTCTTGATCATTGGATGATGGTTTATCTTCTTTTTCTAAGGTTATTTGCTTTTTTTTTATTTTTCCTTTTTATGCTCTCTCGAGTGCTTTTGGGTATAGCATCATCCACTTCGAGTTATACCCCTTACACTAGTTATGTTTACTATTTTTACATCACATAAGCCAAATTAAAAGGATCCATTATCCAAACCTTGGGTTATGATACCACGATCATATTTCCAAAGGATTGGTTTATCAGTTTTGTACGAAAATGGACTAGGGACCTCATTTGTTACCTTTGGCATAGTTGTATAAATTGGTTTATCAATTTTGACACTCGATTTCTCATCATAAAAAATGGTGACAAGCTCAAAATTTATATGAATTGACTTATTAACCTTAACACTCGATTTCTCTTCATAAAAGATGGTAACAGCTTAAAATTCATTTGAAAAGTCCTATTTTTGGACGAATCTCTAGTCATAACATTTACTAAATTGTCTTCATGTTCCTTATAATATTCGACCAGAAAAGAATCCATCATCCTTTGCAATTTTTATCTAAAGGCTTCACAAATTTAAAATGAATGACCAACTGACCCCATATAGAATTCATAAATATGATCAGGATTATATGTGAAATTCCCATTTTTTGTTTTTCTATGTACTGGGTGAATCATATTGACTTTCATTAAAGGAGCAAATATTTGATCCATAGGGGTTCTAATCTCGTTTACTTTTCTTTTATTATTTCAAGTTGTCTCACTATTTAAAGCATTTACTGATTGCCTACCATGATTGGATAATGGATTGGCTTTTACACTTGGTCTAGCTATACCCCAAAAGCATTGATGAATAGAATAGTTATTTTTTTCTCAGTGAAAAGAGGTTAAACTTGGGCGGTAACATCTCATCATCTCTACGCAAAAATAGTAAAGTTTTTATTAGCTTTTTTTTTCCATGTTCTATAAGGACAGTATATCTGGAACCATTTTTGTAACATGCTAGTATTGAGTAATAAATTCTTTGGCCAAATCTTTTCATGAATGATACAACTTCTATCTAATTGAATATACCATTGGCAGCTAATTTGAGAAGACTATCCTAAAAAACAATAGATAAGCAACTTGTCATTATCTGTATACCTAGTCATTTTTCAGCAAAACATTTTGATATACACCAGGGGACATTTGGTTCTATCATATTTTTTAAATTCTGGTACCTTAAACTTTGGTGGGATTATAAAATCTGGAACCAAACTGAGTTTACTCACATCAACTCTGTCCAAAATATTCACACATTCAACAACTCGCAGCCTTTCTTTTAAGAGATCTAATTTCTACTATGTCTTTATATTCTCAGATTATTTAGACATGTCTTTCTTTAGTTTTTCCTATTCTCTTGAATCATCTAAAACTGGGACTATAATAGGCTCCACATGACTTGCCCCAATATTTATACCAACATATCCTTGACTCTATAGTTGAACCATGAAGGGAGGTAAATTAAACTGAGCATGTGGCTGCCTTTTAGGTTGTATCATTTGTGGATGCATTTGATGAAAGGTTTGAGCATAAGGTAGGGTGAATCTTGGTGGATATAATGGATCTTCCTTGTCACTAGTATTTTTTTGAGCTTGATACTCTTTTTTAAGTCAATTATTTAGCTATTCCTTTTTTTTTTGGTTATTTTCCTTATCGTGTCTATCATTGCAACCATTTCTTTTTTAGTCTCTTCTTGAGACCTAGTCATTTATTCTATCAACTCTTGTTGAAACCTAATCATTTGTTCTTGCATGTAAAATTGAGTTTTCTCCATCTTTTCCATTTTAGATGCTTGCTCATTTTTCATGATTTTGACTTGTAAGCAATTGTTGAAATGATGATGAGTGGTTTGATCTATATTTCCTAATGGCCTAACTATCCTTGCACGTGGTCGAGTTGAGGGAAACTTTTTAAGATTTGTTATTTTGAGGCCCCTTTATTTTAATTATGATTTTTTTAATTTAACATTGAATGAAACACACATATGATGCATGAATACATGAATGCAAATGATGTGCTTGTTATATATCCAATATTTGTAAAAGATTTTAAGTCTAAACTTGAACCACTATATCATATCATAACATCACATTATTCTTATTGAAGATTTATTACATTACAATATTAAAATTTTGAAAAGAAATACCCTACTTGCTTGTATTACTCTTAAACACTATCTAGAAGATTGGTCAAGCATTGGCTGTGCTATCTTGGGTAAACTTCTTCCTTTAATTGTTTAGCTTCTTAGGTTATGTCTCTTGCTTTGAAGTTGACTCTCTTATCTATTCTATCAAGTGAATGGCTTAAGATTCTTTCAGTAGGTATTCTTTCTTCTAGTACTAAGCTTCTTTGGTTTTAAATTTGAATTGATCTCGTTCTTCTCTCAAGATTTGAATGGTGTTACATTGATAGTATATTTGCTATTTCAAGTCATCCATAAAACCTTATAGTATCTTTTTTTCTTCCACAAACTAGTTAAGTTTTTTTTCTTTAGACAACAAATTGGATTGAAACTGTTTTACATTCTTTCTGAATTTTTTAAGCTCAATGGTCATTAAAACAATGAGCTTATGCAAGCTTTCAAACATCTCTTCTTGTTTTCCTTCAAGCTTTCAAAATTTTGGTTCACTACCCAAAGTTTTATTTTTTCACTCATTAATCTCATGTTGAAGCCTCTTTTTTTCAAACTCTTATATTTTTTTCTCTTCTTCAAATTTGTGTTTTGTAATCTTCATGTCTTCAGGGATCTCTTCATAATAGGCATTTTCTTGGTGACATGATCTTTCTTTTTTAGGATCAACTTTGCTTGTGATGCATTGACTTCTCCATATCAGATATTCAAGTGTGACTTTGTCTGTATACCTTTTCAATCCACTTTATGGGTCTATTTTTATTCTTTGATAATCTCTGTCACCTTTCTAAGAAATCTTGGCTCCTCGAAAAAGAATTCTAATTCTTAAAGCCCATGAGTCACTAGAACAAATTGCTTTGATCCCAATTGTTGATGAATCATAGCCGGAGCAAAGTTTATACATCCCTATGATCCTACGAGTGAAACCCATAGCTTGTCACCACACTTGTACAACATAGCTTCTCGTGGCATCAGTGAAACCCTTTATATAACTTGAACACTAGCGAGATTTTGTAAAATTGATACCCACTTTTCCTTGGACTTTGATTTTAGCCACTCAACATTGTAGAATTCTTCAATTAGCCTATTTTTATTGCTATAAGTAGGACAAAATTTACACGTAAGATGCTAAAGATGACTTTTTACCTAAATGTATAGTAATTGTGCATACCTTATGAATCATCTTCTTCTTCTTTGATAGTGATTCAATGATCTAAAAGTTTTTACTAGTATAGAAGAAACATGATTGATTTTGTTGTTTACTTGCTTGAGGAAGTCAATCATTGACAACTCAATGTGCCTCATGACCTTTGGAAAAATGATCAAACCATAGATTGCCAAAGTTATCATTCTCATGCCTTATTTATACTCTAAGTGTTTGACGATATAATCACATAAAATTTCTCATGGGATGTAATCACTTTTGCTTTTTGTTTGGATATATGAGTTCGTATTCTGAGTGGAGATCTTCATCATACATGCAAGTTTCTTTCGAAATCTAAGTTTTTGACATCGTCAATAGATTTTATCTGGATTGAAAAAATGCATCCATAGCAATGTAGTATACTCTTCGATTGTTGGTGTCATATCTATCTCGTTGAACACAAAACATTTATAAGCAGGGTCTTTAAAATGAATTAAAACTCTTATTAGCTGATTTTTTGTAGGCATCTCAAGGAGTGAAGCAATATAATCATATTTTTCCTTGAAAGCCATTTTCCTAGAAGTTTCTACACAGTGCCAGATCTTGACCAACTTAAAGATATCATTTTATTAAAGCCTTAGTTTGATTTCTTTAGGCAAAGTTTCCTGTTCGAATTTTGTAAACAATTTTCTATTCTACTTTGGGCTTTTAACAATAGAGTTATCACTATATTAGTCTCTTCACACATGATGGGCTTCGAAGCTAAAAACATTATGATGGTATTTTGAAAGCAATACCAAAAATCTTCTTACTGATATTAGCACATTGATAGGCACATCCCATATGCAAGTGTTTATGATGACGCATGATCATGAAACAAAAGGTAAGCAGAACAAATTAGGGTTAGTAATCATATTAAAATGAATATTCCCTCATGTGTCCTAATTTAGGGTATAATCTATAAAAAATGTATGGCTCTACATAAGGTTGGTTTCTTAAGGTTCATTATATACATGGTTTGGTTTTTTAAACAAAGGCTAAAAAAGGTTCCTAAATTGATCCTCACTGTTGTCCACTTTAGACTGGTAAGGCCCCCGATCCTCACTCATAACATACTACTGACAAAAAAGGTTCAACTTAAGTGAAAGTATTTCACTAGCCTAAACGGAGGCATTATAAACTCACAAAAGTGTAGATACTCTACTCTATCCTAAAGAGGGTAGATTTGGGAGCCTGGGTATAAAGCTCATCTATGAATGCAAATGTGAACGTGTGTGAAGGAATGTAGCAATTATTAATTAAAATAAAATTAATAATATAATTAGCAACAATATAAGATAAATAAAATAATATAATAAAACTAAATGAAACCATCAAAATTTTGCCTTTCCTTTATTTTTAATCTCATTTTTTATTCTAAGATAAGACAAGGAATTAAAATTAAATATTGAAAAGATCGTAAAATCAAAGTTTAGATGGCACATGTTTAATTTTTGGCTTGACTCTTTAGCATCCCTAGTGGAGTCACCAAGCTACTATAACAATTTTTTGTTTGGGGAACTTGATCGCTAGACTTGGTGAAAATTTTCAGAATCGCCATCAATCTTTTTTGTAAGGTGTGTTTGGCCACCTAAACATATTATCTTTTAATAAAAATCTTAAAATTAATTAAGATTTACTAAAAAATATTTTAGTCTATGAAATAACAGTTGGGTTCAAGAGTACGATTACGAGTGAGGGAAGTATTAGCACTCTCACATCACCCGTTCGAAGAATGGTACCAATTAAACATGTGTAATCCTTTAATTTTAACGATATGGTCTTCTTTATAATTAAATTTAATTTCCTTAAATCTATTTATGAAAAATATTTTTTGTTGTTGTGAAGTTAGTATTATTATTATTATTATTATTTTAGTATTTTATAAATTCTCTAATGCTTTGATGGAATTTATAAAAAAACTTTATTTAGAAAAAATTTTGAAAAAATTGACCATTAACAAAATTCTTGAAATTTTGTCATAAGATATTTTATTTATTTATTAAAACTAATTTTAGGATTAACTTGACATTTTGGCAAAATCCTAAAAATTTTAAACAAATTTTAGGTTCATCTCAACTTTCTAACGAGATCTCAAATCTTTTTTTTTTTTGTAATAATTAAAAAAAATGAGATATTTTCAATTTTCTTAAAATTTTTACCTAAGAGATTTAATTAAATAGTTGATTGATTGATTTATTTATTATTTTCATCTATGCCTTATTATTTAAATAAATCCTTATTTAACCAAAAAAATAACTTTTTTTAAGATTATCCTAACTTTTTGGTGAAATTTTTTTTTGTAATAGTCAAGAGGTTTATTTAAACAAATACTTTAATTACTTTTTATTATTTTTCTTATTCATTTTTTATTAAAAAAAATTTATAAAAAAAATAACTTTTAGATTATCTGACTTTTCGACAAAATCTAAAAATATTTTTTTACTTGCATTAAATAAAAAAAATTAAACTCTTTCAATTTTCTTTAAATATTGTAATTTTTTAGAAAAATTATTTAAATAAATAATAATTATTTTTTACTTTATTTTTTTATATAATAAAAGTAATTTCTTGAATCATCCCAACACTTTAGCAAAATTCAAGAAATATTTTTTTATATATTTTTTATTGGTAAAAATTAAAGTGAAATAGAATTATTTCCATTTTCCTTATAATTATTATATTTTTTATGCTTTTTCTAAAGATTTATTTTAAAATAAAAGTTAGTATTTACTCTTAATTTTAGATTAAAATTATCACTTGTAATGATGATGATGATGATGATTATTATTATTATTATTATTTTGTCTAAATAAAAATATATTTAAAAAAATTAACAAAAAAATAACAAAAATGAAATAAAATGAAATGAAATCAAAAAATAAAATGAAAATGGAAAAAAAATCTCACTAAACGGGTCGGGTTATTGCATGAGTCACGAGTCACTCCATGAGTCATGGCTCCAAATGACACCATTTTGACAGGCTTTTAAAGGGCCCTGTTATGCTTTTTTAAAAGAAATTTTCCTTTCCATCTCTCTTTATAACTCAAAACCTCTCTCTAAATTTTTTTGCTCATCGGCCACAACTATTCCTAGTTTTCGACCGATTGTCACATGCTATCAACAAAAACTTCAACTAACACAAAGAAATTTAAACTTTTTCCAGATTTTAGCAAGTTTATTAGATTTCGATGGTAAAAAAATTCAAAGTTCTCCCAGAATCTGACGACCTTAAAAAATTTTCAAAAATTTATAAAATATTACCTTTAACCTCCTAAAGCTTTTTTTTTTTCAAAATAATTTTTCAAAAAAAAAAATTGCAAGGCCCCTAAATCAAGGTTTCCAATTCATGCCCCCTTTTTTGTGTTTTTGAAAAAAAAATTTCTTGTTTTGTTGTTGGTTCCTCTATCTAAAGAAGACTGTGGTGATTGGTTTTTTTTTTTTTTTATGCTTAAAAGTGTGTAAGTGTGTGTGTGTTTTTTTTTTACAGAACTCATTAGTTCCCTGTCTTTTTTTTACAGTGTTTACCCTCTCTTTTTTAGCAATCTCTTTAGGCTCTCTCTATGTTTTCCTTGTTTTCTCTCTAGGTTTCTTTCTTCTCATTTTGCTTACAAGAATTGGCTCCATTGATAGAGCTAATTAGGATATCAAAATCCTAGAAAATCTAAACTTTTTATGGACTTTCTAGGGTTTTTACGAAAAACTTTGAGGATTTGTCCAATGATTTTGAGTCATTGAATTTCATGATACAAAAATTAGGTAGTGCAAAAAACTTTGGGTGCATTAAATGCATTGAGACCTTAGGGAATGAAAAAGAGGAAAAAGAAAGGTGTTAGAAGAATTAAGAAAATGAAATAAATAATAATAATAACAATAATAATTTTATTTAAGTTAAAAGGAAACTACACAAATGAGTGTTTACATGCTCATTAATTTCAATGATGTCTGTCATCGACCATGCAAATACATCGACATTCTTTTGTAAAAATTTATATGCCTTTTGCCATATCGTTCAGTAAAGACCCAATTTGAGTAGCTAGGTCTGAATTTGAGGGTAAAGTTGAATAGGTATTGTTTGCTCGATAAGGTGAGCTTTGGATTCTTTTATGTATCTTTTACATCTAGACTATCAATACTTAGTGTTTGGGCTAAGGTTGGGTTTATCATGTGCACTGAAGTTGAAGGACTAGAATGTGTTTAGGGGTCTTCTAGTGGTGGGAGTGAGGATGGTTTAGTGGTTTTGTATTTTTTTTAGGCCAGTTGAAGGCTAAAAAAGTGATCCTAGCTGGCCATGACTTATTTGTCTTCGTATGCCCCATGCTTTTAAATGTAAGGAACTTCATTTTCAGGCAATAGATATGTCACTATTTTGGTTTTTTTCATTAATGACCTATCAAAGATAACATTATAAGCTAATGATTGGTCTACCATTAAAAAATCTATTAGCATTATCAATGTATGCTCGCCATCTATTATTATAACTGGCAGGGTAATAGACATTTTTACTACTATGGTTGGTTACGAACTCAAAGATGGGCCCTGATGGCCTTAAGTCTCCATTTGATAATCCTATTTGCCTAAAAACTTGATATTGAATCAATTCTACTATTCTTTCACTATCAACTAAGATTCGTTGCACTTAGTAGTTGATTATAGTTACTGTGACTATTATGGAATTGTTGCCATTGTTTACCAGTATATCCATGTTCTTTTTTGAGAATTGCACTTACCAATCTTCAACCATTTGCTTCTTTGGTGTAACATCAATGAATATTACACTACGTAAGTGGGACTTGCTTTTCGACTTACTATTAGCCTAATCCTGAGTGGCCTCTACAATAAAATGGATGATACCTTGGATTAGGCATTTGCTTGTAGCTTTTTCTTGGCAGGCCTCTTTAGTTCAGCAAGATGAACCTTCACTTTGCTGACAGATAAGTGGCTCACGATTTTGATCAGGTTGGGGGTTATTGTCTTGGCAATAGGTTATGTGTTTTTCAAGCCCTCCAACCTTTTAATCTCATTATGGAGAGCTATTCATTTGTCAGTAAAGTGCCCTCTAGTTGAATGATAGTTGCAATATCTTTTTGGTGAGGTTTGGTTGTCTAATCACTTGGGTGAGGATCTTACATGATAAGGTCCTTGGTTAGGTCTTTGGGTTGGCATTGTGTGATGGCATTAAAGGTTTTGAGAGAGCTTTGGTAGTGGTTGGATTGTGATTGGGAGTCTCGATTATTGTTGTTATGTTAGTCTCTTCCTTTTTGGTGGTTGTGAGCTTGATAGTTATTATGGAATCATTGGCTTGGTGAATCAGTCCGCTTATTTTTACCTTGCGACTGTTCTTGGCATTACTCATGCCATTCAGCCCTGTTCATTGCCTTGATTTCTTTTACCTTAGCAAATTTCTAGGGCCTTTCATAAAGTTGATACAACGTTTTAGATTTTTTTTCAATCAACTAGTACCTACGATGGTTGTGTTTAACCCCAAAGGTATATGCCAAAATGACCCATTCAATATTCAGGCCCTTAATTTCCAAATTAGTAACATTGAACCTCTTCAAATATTAGCATAAAGTCTCGTCTGGTTTCTACTTCATGGCCAATAAGCTTGCAAAAAAGTGCATAATAGTTCAACTGCTTAGAAAATGTAAAAACTATCTATTGAAGGAGTCAATGTTAAGGCCATAGAATAAAACCAATTTTGACTTTTTCGTGTAGGGTGGTGGGAAAAAATTTTGCATTTCATTGTGTTGAAGCATTGTGTAGGTCCATGAATGTTCTAAAATGACTTAGATGGTCTTTTGGATTTCTAGCCCTGCTCTATGTATTTTTAGGTAGTTTAAGAAATGAGGAGATGTTTGCTTGTCTAATGGTGGGTGTAAGGGGGTTATGGTCATCTTTGAGCCCACTAGAGATCTTTATTTTTCTTTTTTTTTTCAAATCAGCCAGCTACTTACCTAGGGCAACAACCTACATGGCTAGCTCATTTTTGGGTTAGGATTTGTATAAGCCTAGTTTTGTGTTTGGTTTTGTATGGTACAATTATTGTGGTGGGTACTATATTGTAGCGTTTAGGTGTAAGTTTCTTCAAGGTGAGTGAGTTTTTGTGGTGGTGGTGGTGCTTCCCTAAAGGATGATGCTAAAATTTCTTTAGGGTGAGGTCTTTCTTCAAGGGCTATTGGGTGGCCTATTACTATTACTGGATGTAGCCACCTAAGCATTTAAAAGTCATATTTATGTCATTATGGCTTGGTAAAAATCTGAAGGGGTTGTTGATTGTTGGGTTGGTAAGTTGGGATTTATAGCATTAGAAGTGAAACACGTATTATGGAGGTTGTGGGGGAATTTTTTGCCACTAGGTTTCATTAATGGGGTGTGAGGATGCGATTTGTGCTGTAGGTGGTTGGGATGCAAGGTTTGAAGGTTCAGGAGTAGCAGTATAGACCAATGGTGATGTGAGTGTCATGTTTGGAGATAAAACTCTCATCGAGTTCTAGTAAAAACCCAAAGGCTATATGTTTCAAGCATTTAATGAAAAGGGTTATTATGGAATGGGTAACTCGATGAGGGCAGGTTTGGTGATGGGATTTGAGGTGGGTTGGTAGCAAAGTTGCTACATTAATAATAGTTGCAGGTTGGTTTTTAGCATTAATAGTGGAAGTTAATGTTTTGGAGGAATGTGGCTAGTGAGACATCACTATCGTTCCCATAGACGATGCCAATTGTTAATGGTGTTTTTGATTGTTTTAGCTAGGAGGTCATAATGTGAGGTTGAAGGGAAGATAGCTGGAACTTGCAGCTAAAGAACATTATCAGGGGGCACTTGGGTTATGGCTTCAAGGCGCACTCTAACACTTAAGTCAATTGAGGGTTTGAGATGGAGTAAGGAAGGAAGGAATGAGGGAGATGGTGATGTGTGCATGGGAAGCTTGAATGTGTGTAGTATGGGAGTGTCTCATGTACTTGAGTTTCCTTATTACCTTAGGTATGAGATGATGGATATTTATAAAACCAAGATAATTGACAGTTGATGAGATATATACGTGGAGTTTGAGAAAGTTCTACGCAGGTAACTATAAATTGCAATTAATGATTTATTTTGGACAAAGCATGGATTACATTTAATGGTCTCAAGTAAATTGAAAGTTAGATAATCAATTCTGAAGTGATTACTTTGATGGGACATGAGTAGGATGTTGGGTGAATCCTTCTTTTAGTGGAGGGTGAGCTGTTTCCTTAAGCACAAATGACGTAACGATCTAGACATGCCTTATTTGACCGATCTAAGAATCCAAGTTTTGACCAAATTGATCATTTACCGACTTAGGCGTAACAAGAAATTACCGAAAAAGGATGCACTAAGGACAAGCATCTTACCACAACAATGGGGAAATCAGTGGAGTTCCCTTTCAGTTTCAGAGTTTGCATGGCGTGGGTGTGAATTAGTTGTTTTGAAAGAAACAAGTGGTCTTATGCGATATTTGACCCTCGAGGAAATTTGGGAGTTGGGGCGTCTTAAAATTTTTGGAGCAAACCTTGAAAACATGAAAGGTGGTTCCAGCTTTGGAACTATTCCACAAGTACCGAGCATCAATAGTACCTTGAAGCCAATCGAAATTCCAGGACTAGATGAGATACTAGATGAGGCAAGGATTGCTTACGGTTTGATGGCCACTATTAGGACTCTCCGGCTCTTGAGAGACAATCTTTCTCTTCTCGCTTTCTGGACTGCTTTTCCCAAGTGCTTGCTTTTATTCTTTAATTATTTTTAACAATCAAGATTAACAATATATTTTCTTTGAAGTGCTTAACACGGAGGTTTCCGAACTCGAGGGAACTTGGTGAGTTAATTTCCAATAAAACAATTTCAATATTTTTTTTTTTAAATTCATTTATGATTGCAATTTGGGTAATTAAACGGTGGTTGATATTGCTTGCTGCAGGTTCGATGTACTGAAATCATATGGTTTAGCACGTCGTTCCAGGGGAATCTGAAACCATTAAACCTTTCCTTCGGAAAACTTGAATCAGCGTCAGTTAAAGTACACTACCCACATGGGAATACTACTGGAGTATATGGAGTTGCTACTTCATCGTTCCCCAGTTCTCAAGACAATGGGATTTACATATGATAGTGAGGTGGAAATTATATACTGAGAGCTTCGGAAAATGCTTTTGAGGTTGAAGAAAGCAGCTTTACCTCTAGTCAAGCTTCCCTACAAAACCACAAACCCTCCCATGTCCTATAACTTTTAGTTATTAAATCTCTATCATTTTTCATAACCAATGCTACTATACTGTAATTTAGTTTGTTTTAATGATTTATTAATTTCATAAATACTCATATATTAGCTTTCTCGATTAAAACTATGATTATTAACAAAATTTAATTACATTATAAAACTAATATATTTTAAAATATGAATATTTTCAAAACTTTTAGAGAAATATTTACTCATTGTAATAAAAAAAATTGTCGAAATTGATTGAGTGGTAAGAATTGAATATTTTATTTGTAAAGTTTAGATTCAATTTCTACTCTAATATTGAAAATTGATGTATATATAATTAAGATCAAAAACAATTATTAGGGAAGCATTAAACATGTCAGTAGTAAACATAAAAATTGCAATCTTACAATAATTAAGATTAGATTAATCAAACTCGTATTTATTATTAATTTTTTAGTTAATCAATTCATATTTATCGATTAAAAGTTGACGTCTACCAATGTGTTATGATCCCCAAATATTAATAAGTCTCAAAGTGGTTTGATAAACCTTTTCGTACAGTCTTACCTCATAATCAATCCCTTCATATATATAATATCTCGCTTAGATATAAAGCTTGGTTTAATGTTTACTCTATATAAGTTTTAACATTTTAGTTCTTGAACCTTAGTTATTAATGCGTATTAGAAGACAAGAAAATCTTTATTAATAACTTGAGAAAATATTATATAGTGGTATCCTATTTATTATACAAAGGATTCTCACTAATTAAGAAAAAATATTATAAAATATATAAGCTAATGTTATCGTAATCTTATATATTACTATAATTATAATATTATATTTTTTAATATTATATTTGATTGTATAATTATATAATGTTATAATATATTACATTAATATATTTAAGCGGTATTGTAAATAGTAGCTTGAGTTCGTTGATTAAATTTTGAAAGTGACTAGAAAAAAATGTCTTGAAAAAAAATACAATCAATTTGATTTGAAGAAGATACAGAAATCAGATTAATATTTTCTTGTGCCACATGATGGCATATAAAATAACAATTAATCTCAATATATTTGGTGCGTTTATAAAACATCCCGCTATTTCCAATATGGATAGCTCTGTTATTACCACAGGGAAGTCTGGTGGCAGAGGATGGTAGGATAACTCTATCTTTTAAAAAATGTCGAAGCCAAAGTAATTTTGAAGTGGCATCAACAAAAGCATAATATTCTGATTCGGTTCTAGATTGAGTAACTATAATTTATTTCTTGCTTAGCCAAGAAATGAGGGAATCTCCCAAAAAGAAGTGATAAATTAAGTGATAAAAATGACGGTTTGTAGGATCCCAAGCATAGTCAGCATTAAAATACCTAGATAAAATTAAGGAAGTGTAAGCAAAAAAATGAAATCCATTAAATAATGTGGCTTTAACATAGTGAATAATCCGGAGAATAGCTGAGAAATGAGTTGAATCAGTAGCAGCCATAAATTGGCTACTAGACGATCAACATAAGCAAAATCAAGTCGAGTTACGATGAGATATTCTAAACTGCCAACGATTTGGTGATATAAAGTAGTATCAGATGCATACTTGGCCTGAGAAAGATATTACCCATCAGAGTTAGAGGATACTTCAAACCCAAAAAATGACATAGAGAGCCCAAGATCCTTCATTTCAAATCGTTGATGAAGAAACTGTTTTAATTCAATAATGCAAGACTGACCATCACTAGTAACATCCACTTTGAGAAAAAGAACAATGCAATGAGTAGCATATCGAACGAATAATACTGTCATAAGGGCAGGAGGTAAAACCAAGCTAAGCAATATTTGAACTGAATTTTGCAAATCAAACTCTTGGTGCCAATTTCAAATCATATAAAACTCGCTGAAGTTTACAAACCTAGCAAAGAGGATGGGAATACTTAGGTGGAGGCAACATATATACTTCTTGAAGATCATCTTTAAAATATACATTTTTGATATATCTGAAAAAGTTCTTAATACTTGAAAGCAATAGCTTTTTAAACAGTGGAATACATGCATTTATTGAATACATTTTATTTTGATTTTTGTAAAAAGAATTTCCGTTGGTTGAATAAGAGAAAATCTTTGATAGCCAGCACTGGCAGTTCTGCTCAATAGCCACTTGTATTAATTCCTTTTAATTTGTTTGTTTACTTATTCGCAAGTGATATTGATCTAAATCTTGGACCCTCTGTTCATTTTCATCTTTAGCTGTCGCCTATCCCACGTTATATATATATATTGTAGGACTATTCCGCATACTGTTCATACAGCCTCTCAATTTTATGCCATTTGCCTCTTTTCATTGGTTATCTAATAAGTTCTATTCTTGATTTTATAGATGATGGGGTAAAGTTAAAAAATGAAGATAGAAGCTTTTACCAGCATCTGGAGGGAAGATAAAAAAAAAACGTACAATGGAGGTTAAGCCAAAGCCATTCCTTCATCTTTCGCTGTTCATTATGGATGGGTGGCCAAATTCGTTGGTTTGTTAACAAGCTGGGGGAATTAACGACAATGTAGAAAGTAAAGGAAGTGAAGAAAAAAGGTACCCTGATCAAACAGGAGAGGTCAATAGGATCGGAGACGAGATTTATGAAGTAGATGTTGTAGGCAACCAAAAAAATCCAACAGCCAAGAATAACCCACAGTAAACATGGGTCAAAAGTACTTGGGAAGATGATATTATTGATTGGAAACTCTTCTCCTTGTCGTCCATTATTTTTGTTTTGTTGCATTCCTTTTTTTTTTTTTTTTTATCTAATTGGACGATTTTGATACTTGGATTTGCGATGTACCGCGCTTTGAATGTGCCCAATTTGTTTGGCTGAATTTTTTGTTTTGAAGGAATCCGAAATTTTATTTTAAGAAAAGGGAATAAAATCAGAAAGAAGAGAGGTCATTAACCGGCGGCAACATGATGGATGTCACAGGTTATGCTTTCTTTCAATGAAGTAATAGATCGTGCGGTACTTGAATAGACGCTTCCACCAAAGTCAGCCAAGGATAGATCAATATCTGAACAAGCAACCAAGAAGTCATAAGTCAGTCTCAAGCATATACAATGAAATATTGGGACAAAATGGGAGTACACCAAGGTGACTTTAGCGTTCTCATATACAAAAAAAATATTTTATTAATATCAAGAATAGTACATTGAACCTTCCCACCATCATCGGACCAGAGGGGCAGCGCTAAATGGGTGATCTAGTACATACCTTAACCAGTGAGACAACCTAACAATATGTCGACTGCTCACCCCCTCTAAAGAGCAAATGAGATTTTATAACTGTCCTACCTATAATCATTACAATGCTTGAAATAGGGACACTTTTCCTAGCACATGAGATCTACCATTCCCTTGGCACCTCTACCTAGTCATGGCCCTATACATGGGTGGCTCATGACAACTTATGCCCAGTTATGACCCTATACAAAGTTGACTCATGACATTCTCCCCTACCTATTCTATTGACATCCTCGTCGACTTGTTGGCCTAGAATTACGCTTGAATGCTCGGAGGTCATGATCTCTTTCCTAGTTGGTTTTCTCTGGTCCTAAGCTTTCCCACTTCACTAAATATTCATGAATTATTCTTCGAGATATCCTGGATCTCTGTCAGCTAAAATCTCTTCAACTTGATGTTCTGATGGTGGCTTTATGATGATTGCAGCCCTGGTTGACTCCCTATGGCTTGCATTTGTGGGATCTGCATGGAAAGGTTTTAAATTGCTCACGTGAAACACTAGATGCACCTTCATCCATTTTGGTGGGTCAATTTTGTAATAAGCATTCCCCATCTTAGAAAGGATCTTCACTGGACTCTTATATTTACGGACCAACCTACTTCTTGCTTCTTTAAGAACCTAGTTTGTTCGGGCACTAGTATGACAAGAACAAGATCACCAACTTTGAATTGCTATACCCTTCGACCCTTATTTGCCCACTTCTTCATGATCTTTGATGCTTTCTTCAAGTATGCTTGTGTAATTTTTGTATTTTGTCTCTATTCTTTGCTAAGGTTGAATGCTCGTGGATTTTTCCCTCCATATGATTCAAGGGATGTATGTGGTAGTCTTGGTAGTTGTCCTGTGACCACTTCAAATGGACTTGTTTATGGAAGAACACTTGTTGAAATTAAAACAAAGCTGAGCTACATCTAACAATGAAGGCCAATTCTTTTGATTAGCTTGAATAAAGTGTCTCAAGTACTCTTCCAACAATCCATTAAATCGTTCAGTTTGACCATCGATTTACGGGTGATAACTTGAAGAGATGTTAAGTTGGGATCCCAAGATCTTGAAAAGTTCTCTTCAAAATGACCCAATGAATCTTGGATCCCTATCATTGACAATGCTTTAAGGAAGGCCCCAATACTTAATTACATGTTTAAACATTAGCTGGGCTGTGTCTTCCATAATATAATACTTTTGGATGGGATTGAACATGGCATATTTCGAGAAGTGGTCAATCACCACCAGAATAGGCCCAAAATCACCAACTTTGGGAAGATCTGATATGAAGTCAAGGGAGATACTTTCTCAAAGTCTAGTAGGCATAGGTAGTGGTTCAAGCTAGCCTACTGGTTTCTTCCTTTCAACTTTATCCTATTGGCAAATGAGATAAGTCTTAGTATAGTCCATCACATCTTACTGCATATGAGGCCAATAATAGCCTTGTTCAGTAGAGCCAAAGTACGTTGCCAACTAGGATGACCCGTCCATGGTGTGTCATGGCATTCTCTCATTAACATCTATCTCAAAGCTCATGTTTTTAGCATGAACAACTGAAGACCCTTTGTCAATAAGACCTCATTTTTCCTGCCAAAAGTATTTTGATTTTCCTTCTTTTACTAGCTTCAAAATGGTATTGGCCTGCGGATCTTTCTTCAGATTATCTTTAATTTGCTTGCGAATATCTATTATGACTTTACTAGTTGTCATTGTGGTTATTCTTCTAAGGGCAACCAACTTGGCTTATCTACTCAATGCATATGCCACTTGATTGGTTCTTTTAGCTATGTGCTCGAAACAAAATTCAAATTCGACTAAAAATTCTTGCCATCTAGCTTGTTTAGTCGTAAGCCTTGACTAAGTGAAAAAATGACTAACTACCGCATTGTCTGTCTTCACGACAAATTATGAACCCAACAAATAATGTCGCCATACTCTTAGACAATGAATTATTGCTAGGAGTTCCTTCTCTTGAGCCATATATCTCCTTTTAGCTTCACTCAACTTTTGATTTCAAAGGCTATCGAGTGTCATTTTTGTAAAAGTACTCCTCCAATAGCAAAATCAGATGCATCCATTTGAACTTCAAAAGGCTTCGCAATGTTAGGGACAACCAAGATAGGGTCTTTTATCATAGCTTCTTTTAATCTTTCAAAAGTCTTTTGACATTCACTTATCCAACACCATTTATGCTTATTTTTCAATATCTCTATTAGGGCCATGAATCTATGAGAGTACCCTTCCATAAATTTTCTATGATAATTGGTTAATCCTAAAAATGAGTGAAGTTCATTAACATTCTTTGGTGTTGCCCACTCCTTGATAACCTTAACTTTTTCCATGTTTATTCAAATGTGGCATTGTTCAACAATGTGGCCTAAGAAATGGATTTGTGTCTAAGCAAATGCATATTTCTTTCTTTTAACATACAGATGGTGGTCTTGTAGTCTTTGAAACACAAGACATAGGTGCTCTTGGTGCTTTTCAAGGGTAGAACTATAAACTACTATATTATCTAAATAAATGATCACATACTTGTCAAGGTAGTCATGAAACACCTGATTCATCAAGGTACAAAATGTGGCAAGAGGGATTAGTCAATCCAAAAGGCATAACAAGAAATTCAAATGCATCATACTGCATTACACACGTGGTCTTTGGCTTATCTCATTCCGTAATTATGACCTGATGATAGCCAAATCTTAAGTCCAATTTGGAGAAGTACTTGGCTTGGCTTAGTTGATCAAATAAATTTGCAATAAGTGGGATGGAATATTTGTTCCTCATAGTGACTTTGTTCAAGGCCCTATAGTCTACACACAACCGTAAACTCCTATCATGCTTTCTTTGAAATAGTACAAGTGCTACAAATGGTGTTTTTGATAGTCTAATGAACCTGGCTTGTAAAAGCTCATCTAATTATTTTTTCAATTTAGCCAACTCGGGCAGAGCCATGCGATAAGAAGCTTTAGCTGGTGGCTTGACTCCTGAAAGAAGCTCAATCTCATGGGCCACTAATCTTCAAAGAGGTAGGACCTTGGGCAATTGCTCCGGCATCACACTCTCAAATTCTTTCAATACCTTTTTCACCTTGTCAGGTACCTCTTCCAACTTAATCCCTATTTTGTAGATTGGCATAACCACATAGGAGGGCTCCATTCTCTTTACCCCTTTCTTAAATTGTAAGGCTAAAATCATTTTCTTCCTATTCTTAGGAAGGATCATGGCTCGTACAACACACGGGCATTTTCCCAAGAATAATAGACAATTAGCAGCAGGGATTAGGATTGCTTGAGCTAACATCATGAAGTCCAATCCCAGAACAACATCAAAGTCATCCATGGAGGAGACCGTGAAGTCTACATTTCCTTCCCAATGCCCCAACTTGGTCGTCACACTCTTGGAGCTCCCACTAATTGCAAATGCTGACGAATTAACCACTTTCATTTATCCATAATCCTTATTAACCTTAAGACCACACCTTTTTACTTTTTTTTGGTGTGATGAAGGTATCGGTTACCCCCGTATCTACCATGGCCTTTGTGTTTTTCCCATTTACTATCAGGTCCACATATATCAGAACTCTTTCAGTTTCTTTTTTTATCATGTTTAGTTGGGTACTAAGGGCATTAAAGAATCGTATTGAGCCCAACCTGGCTGGCTCTTCTGCAACTTCTTCGATTGTCTCAGGCACTTTAGTAGACTCTTGAGATGAGACTCTCAAAGCATTAAAGGCATCTCTATGTGGGCATTCAGCCACCCGATACGGCCCCTAGCATAGAAAGTAAGCTAGCGGTTGCCTCAATTTGAAAATTGATGCGATGTTTGCCTTGGGTTGGGTATTGTCTCGACCAAAAGGCCTTCTATCAAATCTCCCACTAACAGGTTGGTCCACTCTAGCCATTTTTCCCTCATTCCCAAAGTTAAAGTTATTGCCACCTGATGAAAGATTCTTTCATTTTGAGGGACTATCGTTAAAATCGTGAAGACGTTCGACAGCAGCCATAGTCGTAGCCACATTTTACATCTTCTATCTTTGTAATTCTATCCTGGCCCAAGGTTTGAGGCCCTCAAAGAAATATAACATCTTGTCCTTTTCAGACATATCTTTAATGTCCAACATCAGGGTAGAAAAGCTCCTTACAAACTCCCACACCATTCCCATTTGCACCAATTCTCGAAGCTTCCTTCGAGTTATATACTCTACATTCTTAAGGCATAATTGGTTCTTTAACTCTTGCTTAAAATCTGCCCAAGTTTTAATAAGGCATTCATCATTTACAAATTTTGAATGCCACCATAACTTGGCATCACCGTTAAGGTACATTGAAGCCATTGCAACCTTATTCTCCTCTGATTCTATATGCACAGCTCAAAAGTATTGTTCCATGTCAAACAGGAAGTTCTCAAGCTCTTTAGCATCTCTTGCCCCCTCATAATGTCTAGGCTCTGGCACCTTAGCCCTTTTCCCTTTTTCCATCGAACTAGAATCTAACCTGGCCACAGCCATTCGCATAACACTTACTTGGGCCCTGAATTCCTCAAACTCTCTTTGGAGAACATTCAAAGCATCTTTGGTCTCTTCACCCAAGTTATGTAGAATATCGAACAACTCTCGTTGGGTTGTCTCGATCTCTTTCAATTGATCATTAGTTACCACGTGAGCTTTTAGGGCAACCACTGCAGCCTCAAGCTCCTTAATCCTTTGTTGGTCACTAAATCCACTACTCATTGCCATTTTATCAATTCTTTCTAGCACTTCTCAACCGTGCTCTGATACCACATGTCATGGGCTATGCTTTCTCTCAATGAGGCAATAGATTGTGTGACACTTGAATGGACGCTTCCACCTAAGTCAGCTAAGAATAGTTCGATATCTGAACAAGCAACTAAGAAGCCATAAGTCAATCTCAAGCATACACAACAAAATATCAGGACAAAATAAGAGTACACCAAGGTGACCTTGACGTTCCTGTATATAAAAAAAATATTTTATTAATATAAAAAATAATACATTGAACCTTCCCACTATCGTCGTGCTAAAAAGACAGCCTTAAATGAGTGATTTAGCACATATCTTAACCAGTGAAGCCGCCTAACAATACGTCGATTGCTCACCCCCTTTAAAAAGCAAATTAGATTTTATAGTTATCCTACCTATAACCGTTACAATGCTTGAAATGTGGACATTTTTTCTAACACATGAGATCTATCCTCCCCATTTGTACTTCTACCTAGTCATAGCTCGTAGCTCATGACAACCTATGCCCAGTTATAACCCTATACAAGGTTAGCTCATGATATCGGAGCTAAATCAAAGAGAGACAAAGAGATAGTTTTAGGAAAGGTGAATGAAAAAATTAAAAAATAAAGAAGAAAACAACACAGTGCGGGTGCAAAGAAATAAAAAAAAAAAAAAAAAGGAAGGAAAAAAGGGCATTTTAATTGATTATTATCTTTCATATTTTTAAAGTTACTTTTTTTGCTGCTTTGCATAAAATTGATTGTTATTTTTAGGTAATAAAAAATTTTAATTTTTAATCATCTAAAAAATATTTATATAAATTTACAAAGGTAAAACTTCTCTTTATTATACAATATCGTGAAAATGGTCTCTTTAATTTTAATTTTCCTTTGACACGTGACTTTTCTAATTGTTTCGTAATTACTTGACAATTGACATTTTAATTACTGGTGTTGGGTTAAGTTTGTTGGTTTATTTTTAACTTAAAAATTTAGTTGCTTTCTAGATAGTAATTAGTGGGCTTTGATTGTGTCAATAAATGAGTTTAGATTTGGTAATTAATTAATATTGATAATGGATAAATACTCTGTGGTTGGATCGACTTTTTACGTATATATTTCTGGATTTGAATTTAATTAAGCAAATAAAACAATTGGATTCTAAAAATCTCATGTAAGAAAAAACATATGTAATTGAGATAAAGAAAGAAAAATTCACATTTGGTTCTTCACTCTTCAGAAAATTTAGCTCAAAAAAGTTGTTATGATTTGGTTTTGTGATGCTTAAAGCACATTTTTTTTAGGTTTGATTTGATAATTCTTCTTTTTATTTTTCGGGAGAATTTTGCTATAATTTGTTATATTTTTTCTCTTTTGTGTTTTCTCTCCTTTTGGTCCTATTAGTTCTTTTTATTTTTTGATACTTTTTTCACTGATTCAATTTTTTTCATAGTTGCTTGCCTCATGTTTTTATTATCTTTGTTAGTATTTTTTGTAAAAAATTCATCCAAGTTTTTTGTTTTTAATTTTTATATTAAAATTATATATATTTATTATTAAGTTCAAAACTCAAAAATTATATTTCATTAAAATAAAAGAAATTTGTAACCTAGCCAAAATATTTTCTAATTGGTATAAAGTAAATCACAAGTTAAGAATAAAATGAAGAATTAAATGTGATAAAATTTGAATCTCAAACTTGTTAAATGACATCTAACTGAATGAAATAACTGAACTAAAATTCTAATTATGCATGTGTTTGTATGTGTGTGTATATATATATATATATATATATATATATATATATATATATTTCATAACTACCATATTAAAACATTAGGGGTTAGTCCTGAAGTACTCATTTGGTATTTGGTAGGACACTTCTCTGTACTTTCTCTCAGTTGTATGCTATCAGCAGTATTACTTGACAGAAGCTTGATTGTGGTGCAAAAAAAAGAGAAAAATAAACCAATAAAGGGTAAAAGGGAAGTTGTGGTTGTTCAATTAATCTCCATTCAAGCTCGCCAGCTTCGTCAGCTCTATATGCTGATCCTGTATCCGACTCATAATTCGTGAAAAATCTCCTTCAGCCATAGACATTGTATCTTCTTTTGCAAGGCGCCTCTGCTTTACCTTCAGTATAGCCTGTGTTACTTCACCAATTGAGGGCCGCTTTCTTGGTAATTTCTGCAAGCATTTATGAGCAATTTTGGCTAGCCCCCTTACTTCTTCAATGTTGCATTCTCCAACCAGTCGCTTATCAAGTATTTCATCGACACCATCTGGACCCATGGCAGCCTGAGAAAGGAAGTTTATATCAGAACGATCAATATATGAATTACTAACAAGTAGGATTTTACCACATAGGGGGAAGAAACTCACAAGATTAACATATTCCATCAAGTTTTGATGTGGGTGGATGGCTGTAATTAGCTCAAAGATGATAACCCCGAAACTGTATATGTCACTCTTCATTGTGAACTTGTTTGTGGATATGTACTCTGGGTCTATGTAACCATATGTACCTTTGACGCCAGAGTTTCGGCCATCAAAAACCTCTTCCTTTGACAGCCCAAAGTCAGCAACCTAGCAAAAGGAGCAGTCGTAAAGCCATGCTGTTTGGTCCATTATCATTATCTTGATTGTATTGGTAACTAAAAAGAGAGGAACAGAAAAAGATGAGCAGTTATACGTTTGCTAACCTTGGCTCTCATTGACTGGTCTAATAGTATATTAGCGGACTTTAAATCACGATGTATTACTGGAGGGACTGCCTGTTCCAAGAATAGCAATATTAAGTCAATGACTAGCTTTTTTTTTTTTTCTTAACCATGGAGAACATCATCTTTGTATCATTCCATCATACCCCTTCATGAAGATATTCTATGCCATGTGAAATATCAAGAGCAATTTGAAGTCTCTCTTCCCAACTCAAGCCCCGTTCGCCTTCACCTGAGTGCATATAGACCAAGTTGATTATCATTAAGGAATCACAATAATAGTAAAACAGTGCCATTTAGGGTCCAAATAACACACTATAATCTGGATAAATTCAAAAGAATGGTTGCAGAAAATATTTATCCGCATCTAACTTACTGAAACAAAAGTATGCTAGTACTTTAATCTGTCCAGAAAAGTGGCCTCATTATTGAGAAACACACGGAAGAAAGAAGCTAGTTGGCCTTCAATTTGCATAATTTGACATACAAATGGCACTACTCAGAGGCCTCTAGTAAGGCTTACTAGCAGAATATCTAATATCAATGGACTAATAACATCCTGGCATTAGCATATAGGTCTTACAGGGTTATGTAAACATCAGATAGTCCCATGCTCCCATTTTCCTCATGTCTAGAGGAGTGTTTGAGAACATTAATAGAGACTTTGGTTTACCAGTTAAAAAGACTAACTGCAGGTTAGACCAATGGCATTGGTGCTAGGTTACCAACTACTGGAACTAACAGTGAGCATTTCAAAGCATGAAATAGAAGTTTTGAACAACAAATAAATTCCCTCTTCCTTTTTTTTTTATGTGTATGTGTGTGCATGTGTGTGTCCAAAAGCATCAAATTGGTTATAAAATGTCAATCAAGAAATGTTCTTTAACATAAATTGGCATATTCCAGCACACATGAAGAATATCAGATAAGAAATGCAAAAAAAAAGTGGTTTTTGAGCTTACCATACAGAATGTTTGCCAAACTTCCATTGCTCATGAACTCATAAATTAACATGTGCTTTCCTTTATCCACGCAATATCCTACCAAGTTCACAAGATTTCGATGATGCAGCCTTCCTAGTAGACAAACCTGAAAAGAATTGGGTTTAATAATAAAGAAAACATGATAGGTTGATTGTTAAAAGTAAAATATGTAAAATATTCTCAAAAGAAATTTCATTCCACCCATTGGAAGAATGAAGTTGCAACCTCAGCAGCTGTCTAGGTAGAACCATTGGTGGATGATAAAAGATATATGAGAATCAAAATGCAGGTTGCAGCTGTTATGTTATGAATCATCCTCTATTTCTCCCACATGCATGGCCTACTCAAAGATATTCCATCATACATTAATGGATCTTTGCTGAAAATACTTTCAAATTCATACAAGATAAAATCAGAACAAATTTTTTTTAATAGATATATACCAGTCCCACATATAGTCAGATCAACAAAGGCAAGTACCGTTAAGATTAAAATCATGCTGGAAACTACCTATTCCAAAATTGTTGAAAGACCTCTTTCTTACATGGTTATTGCAGCTTACCTCTGTGTGGAACTCTTTCTCCCCCTGATGAGAATTGGCAGCAAGCACCTTTACAGCTGCAACTCCACCAGTAGGCATTGTGGCTTTATAGACCGGACCAAATGATCCTTCTCCTAAAATAGTTGTGAAATTTTCTGTAGCTTTCTGAACATCCCTGAAAAGCATAACAAATAAGATAGACGCAGTATCAGAATAAATAAAATAAATGCTCATTTTGGAAATAAACATTGAACATTAATCCTTTAGCTCAATTAGGAACATGATATTGGGTTTGTAGCAACAGAAACAGGTCAAGGCCATAGCCCCTTTATAAAAGGTATAGAGGGAAGTCATAATTACCATGAGTTATCTTCCAACTAAAGTAAGTAAAATAAAATTTAGAAAGAGAGCTATGCTGAAATTCGTTGGTTACTTTCTAACATAATAGGAGATTGGAATTTGGTAAGCCTCCAAACATGAATTGGTTATTCAAGCATAACACTTGTGCTCAATTTAGAAATTAACTTACTTATAGGAATACTTTGGCAAGCCGGAAGCAGAAGCAAAGCGATCTTTACTATGAAGACTCCACCAAGAATTCGAAGAACTTTTCTGATGATATTCTGGAACCTGAATAGCTATAGAATTCGAGAGAGATGCACTGAAGTCATTGCTTGTACCCAAGCCATTAGTTCTTATAGGAAGAACTGTAACATTACGTTCATTTGAATTTTGTCTCAGGTGTACATGCTTTTTGTACCACCTTATCCCAAAAAATAGCAGCGAAGCTATCAAGATACCAAGAGCCAAGCCAACAGAGATGCCAATGGCAACAAAATCTCCCTTATGAACCATGCTTTGGTCTCCTTAGGTATTCAGGCGATGAGAACATCTTGCAGTGCGCAAATTCTGCAGGCTACCTGCCATAAGATGGATAAATTATTATGTTCATTTTAAAGTAATCAAACAATAAGAAGTTTATTGGGGAACTGAAAAATGTCATTTCATATTAGCAAGCCTAATGATAGCCCTGATTCTCTTGACGGACAGGCAGGCAGAAGGGAAGCCCACATCAAATGCCGAAAGTTTGTCGTTTGACTGGAAGTTTAACCAGGTTCACCAAAAAGGGGAATCAAGGAACAGTTATATTTTCAGCAACAAAGCATATAATCAAGCAAGTTACCATTCTTACTTCCAAAAACCAATTTTTTGAGGTATTAGAAAGACATCAAATTGGATATTATTACTTGCAACAAATTTGAAAGGCACCCTGGCTCTGTTTTCCATTGTCAAGAGATTTAGTACAACCCTTCTATTTATATAAATTTCTGGACAGAATCAGTCAAACATTTTCAACCATCAGCCACTACAAATCTGGCAATGCGAAAAAAATTTCAAAGAGTAAACCTTTAATTCAAAGCCTCGTTTTGCCTCAACAAGCCTTGGTTTTTCATATATTACACTGCCAAATCATTATTCCTAGTTTCTATAACATACTAATTCTCCGGAACATAAGTTCATAAATCAGAATATATAAACATAGATCATGAAAACTCATTCAGATATTAAATGGGTTCTATCAAATTTCCTATATAATAAAGCCCAATAACCAATCAATGATTAAAAAAAATTGAAACCCAAGAGCTAAAACCAACCAAAAAGAAGAAAAAGAAGGAATTTTTAGGCAAAAGAAACAAAAAACAGCAAAGTGGCCAAGAACCCATACCTTACGAAAAGATGATCAGTAAGTGAACAGCCAAAACATGATAAGTCCTTCTAATGGATTTTGATATTTGATGATCTTTTGATTAGAAAAGGCTCGAGCTGACAAAAGTCATGACCACTTCAACGAAAATGAAAAACAAAAAACTGTAGAGAAAGACAAAAAGAGAGAAGGAGTCATTGTTGGAGGCCTCGATATTAAAAATGGAAAAATATGAAAATTTCGTGGTAGACCAATTTAAAAAAAAAAAAAAATGCTGTTCAGCCGGTAAAACTTTGTTTACTTGGCTGCTTAGTGATAAATCCGCCTTCTACAGTGCTTCTATTGGTATTTGATTTTTGGAGTTTAAGCTATAAAAATATCATTGTTGGGATGCTTTGTTCATATTTGTTGTTCTTTTATACATTTATTTTATTATTATGGAAGGGATAAGAAGGGGTTAGTGAAAGAGACAGATATTGCAATTCTATTCTTTTGTATCAACACCAAGAATGAAATAGAATTAACCAGGGATTAACTAAATTTTTAAGTTGATTCAATAAATAGTCTTAAAATTTGAGTGTTATTAATAAATGTTGAGTTTTCCTTAAAATATAATGAGTTAATTTCGAATGTATAATTTTTTTTTTTAAGAAATACAAAATATTTTATTTTATTTACTTCAAGAATTTTTAGAGCAGAAACATGAAACAACACAAACTTTTTATTGCTCTAGATTAGGATAAACTTGTAAAATACTATAAAATGAAGGGAAAAAAATTAAAAGAAAAAAAGCTCTACAATTCTCAATTATCATGAAAATCGACGCAAACTTTTTATTACTTTAGACTGAGAAACTTTTTGAGGAATTTTTTATTAAAAATTATTGCACTAGGTAGTGCTTCTAATTATTCTCCTAATCTTTTGTGTTAAATGTTCATTAAAATGTAAAACCTTTCTTGTTCGTTGCTAATGACTTTAAGGTTTTTTCCCTTTAAAAAATTATAGTTTTTTTTCCTAGTTAATCAAAGTTCCAATAACAGTATCTCTTTTGTCTTAATTTCTAATTTTTTTTATATAATATGATGAGGAATATGTCAAGTTTTGTTAAAGTTTAGTATTTTTTTTTTTTTTTAAATGCACTCACTTATATCAACATATTACATTTGAAATTTTACTCTAATAACTCTCCTCAGAAAAAAATTTTTTTTTGATGAATCAGTAAATATTGAATACTTTATTTGTGAAGGTTAAATTTAACTTTTATTTTCAATAATCTTTTTTATGGACTCTATATAATTCAGGTATGAGATATACTCTAATTTTGAAATGAAATAAATTTTTTATTTAATTTTTTAAAGAAATTATAAGTGCAAGTTATAATTACTATAAGTACTATATTAATATATAATGATAATGGAATAATCAAATAAATAAACTAAAATATAATTAAATAAATTCAATGTAAAATTAAACCAAACCCATATTATAAAACTTAAAATTAAGATAAAAAAATAATTTATTTCCTTTTAAACTAAAGTATCCCATACGGATTCTTATCCTCTTTTTTCTTACTGATCTCTAACTTTGTCCAGAATATGCCCGTCAAAGCCGTCCCTTGCGGTTATTGCCACGTTTACCATGTTCTCAAATTTAAATATCCAATAAATTATTTCTATTAATTTTTTGGAAAAAGAAATCCTCTTGATTTATTACTATATAGTTTCTCCAATAGTCTTTGAAATTGAGTAGTGTGATTAAATTTAACGATTGAATTATCTTTTCGTTTTCCTAGCAAATTTCAAGATGAAATTTTACAAATTGTCATTCACTTTACATGAAATCAGTTTATCACATTGTTCATCACTTGACAGAAAATGACAACAGCCAATCCAATTGGACCAAGGGGATCCTCTATCCCCTTCCCTTTTTCTGTTTGTAATAGATATTCTGTCAAGGAGTTTAAACTATAGAATTGAGCCCAAAAAGTTAACCGGAGTCAAGTAAGGATTGTCCTATTTTATCTCATGTTTTGTTTGCAGATGATTCTTTGTTTTTCCTAGAAGCTACAAGGGAGAACTGTAATGAGTTCCTAAGCGCAATGAACCAGTATTGTAGAGCTTCAGGGCAACAGATGAACCTAAGCAAATCCAGTCTTATTTTCAGCTCGAATATGCCGGTAGAGATCAAACAAGAGATGGTGGACAGGCTGAAGATACAAATGGCAGATAATCCTGGGACGTATCTGGTGATACCTTCATGTTGGGGAAGACAGAGACAGAAACAATGAGATTTATAAAGGATAAAATTGTGGGAAAGATGAAAGCATAGAAGCAGAATCTTTGGTCCAAGGAGAAAGAACAGTGTTAATAAAGGCTGTTCCAGTGCCATTCCAATCCATACAATGCAATGCTTTTAAGAACCAAAGAAAGTATGTGAAGAAGTTAATGCAGCCATGGCAAATTTTTGGTGGGGGCAGCGACAAGAAGAGAAGAGGATACATTGGATAAGTTGGCCAAATCTGAAAACAAGAAAAGGAAAAGGGGGAATGGGGTTCAAGGATTTGAGCGCAATGAATAAAGCTTTATTGGGCAAGCAATTTTGGAGGATAATGGTTGATCAGGATGCATTATGGGTAAGAATATTAAAGGGAATATATTTCCCAAAATCTCGTTGTGGGAGGTAAAAAAAGGAGCAAGGGCATCTTGGATATGAGCAAGTTTAATGGGAGGGAGGAAGGTATTGAAGGAAAATGTAACATGGCAAGTGTTAGGAGGAGAGGAAGTGAACATTTGGAGAGATAGGTGGATACGTGGGTTTGAGCTCAAGCAACCTGATGAAGAAGAAATTCAAAGAACAAGATTCCCTATAAGAGTATCAGAAATCATTGATAGGGAAAAGGAAGGATGGAGGTTGGATTCCACTAGAGGGAAAATAACTATAGAGGAGGCAGTAGCCATAGAAACAATTCCTATATGCCAGGAAGGGGGAAAAGAAAGAATCATATGGTCTAGTAATATAAAATGGAGAATATTCAGTAAAAGTAGGATACCATGTACTAAAGAAGGGGGAAGAGAAGAAAAAGGAGTGCAAACCTTCAGCATCTCATGTTATAAGGATGAAATTTGGAAGATAATATGGAAATTGCCAGTTCCCAAAATATACAAAATTTTATGTGGAGAGCCTGTACTAATTCAGTTGCAACTGCTCAGAACCTATGGAGGTGAAAGGTAAGGAAAGTCCTTTATGCCAAATATGCAATGCTGAACTTGAAACTATTGAGCATTCGTTGATTCTGTGTGAATGGACAGTGGTTGTGTGGTTTGGAATAGATATAGGATATAGGGTGGATAAGGATAGAGTAAAGACAATTGATTCTTGGTCAGGGACATTTTTGAAAATAAGCAGTTGGGGAAGGACAGGAAGAGACTAGAAATGATAATTGCCCATACCTGTTGGTTAATCTGGAAAGAGAGATGCTGTGCTATTTTCCAGAATAAAAAGCCAGAATCAATGGAAGTGATAAGGGAAAGAAAAAGAGCGGTGGGGAAAAGGGAGAGCATATCGGAAGGAAAGAAGATAATAAGGTGGAGAAAGAGGGGTGGTAGAAACCAGGGAAATGATGGGTCAAAGTAAACTGCGATACAGCTTACAATGAAAAGAGCAAAAATGCTGGGATAGGCGTGGTTACAAGAAAATCTGAAGGAGAATTGGAGAAAGGAAGTATTAGTGCATGATGCGGTAGAGGCTGAAGCATTAGCTGTGAAAGAGGGAGTGGTACAGGCTAGTAAAATTGTGGAAACAGATTCTAAAATTGTGTACGTTGGACTGAGGCAGAAGGAAAGCATGAGGAACTGGAGAATAGTCCCAATGGTAAAAGATATAGAAAGAATGAAGGGGAAATTTGAGGGATTCAAAGTTAATTGGATCAGCAGGACTGCAAATGCAGCAGCGGATTGGGTTGCACACCAATTCAAGAGGAAATGAGCACGTCAAACTGGTTAACCAACCACCATTTTCCTTGGTGAACATTTTAAGCAGAGATGGTTTACCGGCACCACCCTGACCAACTGGGGAATAGATGGAACTAAATGTTTAGAGTGATCTGTTCCTGGGGATTACTCAAAAAATACTTAGGTTCTTTGAATTTCAGATGTGGTAAAGAATGTGTGAAAGTAAATGTAAACATGAGCAGTTTGTAAATGATTACAGAAGAAATGATATATTCTTTGATTGATTGGCCCAAAAAAAATCCAATTGGACCAATTATTCCAAAATTTACATATTACTTTCTAAGTTATTTTAAATGTATTTTGATAAGTTTTACTGAAAACTCGCATTAATAGTAATATTACAAATAATGTAATTATATATAAATATACATCTTATATAAATATATACAAACTAAAAGTTCTAACAAAAAAAGAAATAATTTGATATGGATAGTTTATATTTTTGACATATGTATAATATAAAAAATTGATACGTATTCAAAATTAATTATGCATTTCAAATTTAAAATTAGAATTTAATGGTAAAATAAATTTAATTTAAAATAACTTATTTTCATTATTATAAAACACATTCAATGATTCTTAATAACATTTTATTTTTAAATGATTAATTGACTAAAATAAATTAAGAATCAAATTAAGAGTAATAGTATATTAAATTGAGAGTAGTTTATGCTTACAATAGTCAAGTATAATATGTATTCAATATGCTTGAGAGAAATGAAAAAAAATTAAAATTAATGTAATAATGATAATAAAATTAAATTTTTATTAAATGATAGTTTTTATACATTCCATAAATTGTTCTCATTACTTCCATTTTTAGTTTTTAGTCAACTTATTATAATAAATATTAAATACCTTGAACACCTTGTTAATCTTATATCTTATCTTATACAAATATATAAAAATCAAAGTTTTCAACAAAAAAGAAAATATTTAATGTGGATATTCTATTTTTTACATGTGTAAAATCATAAATAAACGTCATGTATCATCTAATAAATGTATTTTATTTTATTTTATTCATTTTTAATTTAAAAAAATTAATATGCTTAATTTGATTTGATTCATTTGTAATGTAAAAAAAGTAAATTTATGTAATTTAGATTATTATATTTATTCTCTTTTAAATATTTATTACTTTTATTTTATATAAATAAGTTTCAATTTAGTTTGTATCAAAGTTAATTTTTTTTTTACCTTAAATTACTCTCAATTAAATTTTATTTTAAATTTTTCACACCAATTTTAACATTATACATAGGAATACGTTTTTGTCCGTTAGAAATAATAGTATTGGCCATTTGTTTATGTTCCATTTCTCTTTTTTCTTTTTTATTATTTGCTCCATTGATATGTTTCTTTTTCTTTCATTTGTTTTATTCCTGTTTATTTCAAAGTGTGATTTTTTTTTTTTTTTTTTAATATTACAAATACTTTTTAGCAAAAAAAAAAAAACTAATCTACTTTTAGTTTTTGGATCAATATTAGTATAATATACAAAGATGTTGATATGCCTTAGAAATTAATCTAAACATTTCATGCACAATATAAAATAGCTTGCTTTATTTTATCTTTATATTTAATTTTTAGTGTCATAACGTCTAGATCCGGGGATCTATCGCTAGACATTGACTTTAGGAAGTCGCCACCAATCTTTTTTATCTAGGTGCGATTGGTCACCTATGGAATCTGTCATTTTAGGGAACACCTAAGTTTAAGGGTCCCTAGAAGAATAGGTTCAGGTCTGCTAACCAGAACAGGGTTCGGGAGTTCGGTTACGTGTGAGGAAGGTTATAGCACCCTCACAACGCCCATCAAAAGATGGTACCAGCTTAAATTTGTGTTATCCAAAAGCTTTAAAATTTTACCAAATAGTTAATTATTGAAAATTATTCTCAATTGACTCTAATACTTTTAGCAGAAAATTGAGAAAATTCCCTCACCTCAGGAGTATGCAAGAAAAACTACTGTTTCACTTACAGAGGCTCCGTCGTCGGATTATTTAAAGAAAAAAATAAAATCAAAATTAAGATAGAAAGGAAGGAAAGAATGATTTTTTTTTGTAGGAAAAATTGATAATTTCAACTTTTTCCCAAAAATATTTTTTGAAAATTTCGATTTTCAAGGAAAATTGATACTTTCAACTTTTCCTCAAAAACCCTTTTTTTGAAAATTTATTTCTAAGGAAAATTGATACTTTCAACTTTTCCCTAAAAATATTTTTCTTTTGAAATTTTGATTTTCAAGGAAAATTGATACTTTCAACTTTTCCCCAAAAATATTTTTTTTTGAAATTTTGATTTTTAAGGAAAATTGATACTTTCAACTTTTCCCCAAAAATATTTTTTGAAAATTTATTTCTAAGGAAAATTGATACTTTCAACTTTTCCCTAAAAATATTTTTTTTTGGAAAATTTGATTTTTATTTGAAGAAAATAGAATAATAAAAAATATAAATAAGTAAAACAAAAATAAAAATAAAACTGAGATAAAAAGAATGTTAAATAAACCTAATATAATAAATAAAAATAAATAAATAAACAAATAAAAAAACATTCAAAGAAAAAAAAAAAAAAAAAAAACCTGGAGCGGCTCGGATCGCGGCTCGGCTCAAGGCAGGGAAACGGCTCGGGGGGAACGGCTTGGCGGCTTGGCGCGGCTCGGCTCAGCTCGGAGGGGGCAGGCACGCGCGGGTCAGAATCGGGTCGACGCTCGGGTCGGGTCGGGTTCGACAAAACGCGCTGATCCTCTGGTTACTTAAGGCCAAAACGACGTCGTTTTGGGAGGGTATAAAAGGCAATCCCCTTCGTTTTTTCGGCAGAACGCTCCTCCCTCTCTCTCTCTTCTTCCCTTTTTCTCTCCCTTCTCTCTAAAAACTGAAGAACACCGGTGCCGGATTCTGGAAAATGTCGTCGAAATCTAGAAATTTCGTCGGAAGTTGGCCGGAAGATCGCCGGTTTCTGGGATTCTTCACCGAAAACTGGGTAGGTCACCGGAAACTTCGATGTTCGCCGGAATTGTTGCCGAAAAATTCAAATTTCGCCGAAATTTTCGTCGGATTCTGGAAATTTCCTAGAAATTTCCAGAAAAATTTTTTCACCAAAAATTTCTAAAAATTTTTTCTCACTCCCAGAACACTCCTAAACTTTTCCTAGCTTCCTATACGCCTCCTTTTCTCTCAAATCAGTAGCTTTGCTTACTGTTTTCTGTGTGTTTTGCATTCTGTTCCAAAGTCCCTTTTATAGGGATTGATCAGGAGTTCCTGATCAATCCCAATTCCTCCTTGGACGGGAATTCAATCTTTGAATCCCACTGGACTCTTCTGATTGAATTCCCATTTTCAATGGGATTCTTCCACTTTCAATCCTAGCCCTCCAAAAATCAAATAAAAAAATACTAGATAATTAGAAAAGATAAATAAAAAAAAATATTATGGGATAAATAAAACGAATAATATCAGATATATAAAAATACGAAAATAAATAAAATAAAAGATAAAAATAAAAAAATATATATTAGTAATAATAAGTAAATAATAAATATATAGGATATACATAAAATAAAAAATAAAATAATAATAACCAAGATACAATTGGACTTACCCCTTTGGGCCAGGCCCAATTGATCCGGGCCTGGACCAAATTGGGTGTCTACAGCTGCCCCTCTTTGCACATTTTCTGTGAAACAGAAATTGCGCAAAGACGTAGACACCCAATCAAGACTCAACTCAACATTTTCATTTTTTTGTTTTTTTTGTTTTTCTTTTGTGTTTTTTTTTTTTTTACCAAAGCTCCTTTAAACAGAGACTCAACGACTCTGAAAAACATGAATAAAGCTCCTCTAAATAGAGGCAACTTTTTCTTTTGTTTTCTTTTTTTTTTTTTTACTCTTTTTTTTTGCTCTTTTTTTTTTTTTTTTAAAAAAAAAGATCAAAGCTCCTCTAAGCAGAGGTTCAATGACTTTGAGAAACGAAGCTCCTCTAAATAGAGGCAACTTTTTTTTTGTTGTTTTTTTTTTTGTCTTTTTTTTTGTTTTTTTGTTTTGTTTTTTTTGTTTTTTTTTTTGCTTTTTTATTTTTTTTTGTTTTGTTTTTTTGTTTTTTTTTTTTTACCAAAGCTCCTCTAAGCAGAGGTTCAACGACTTTGAGAAAGTAAATTGCTCCTCTAAACAGAGGCACCACGACTTTGGAAATGAAAATTGCTCCTCTAAACAGAGGCACCACAACTTTTGGAAAGAGTAAATTGCTCCTCTAAACAGAGGCAACAAACTTTGAAAGGTAAATTGCTCCTTTAAACAGAGGTACCACGACTTTGAAAAAGTAAATTGCTCCTCTAAATAGAGGCAACGAACTTTGAAAGTAAACTGCTCCTCTAAACAGAGGTACCACGACTTTGGAAAAGTAAATTGCTCCTCTAAACAGAGGCACCACGACTTTGGAAAATTAAATTGCTCCTCTAAATAGAGGCAACGAACTTTGAAAGTAAATTGCTCCTCTAAACAGAGGTACCACGACTTTGGAAAAGTAAATTGCTCCTCTAAACAGAGGCACCACGACTTTGAAAAGTAAATTGCTCCTCTAAACAGAGGCAACGAACTTGAAATTAAATTGCTCCTCTAAACAGAGGCACCACGACTTTGGAAAAGTAAATTGCTCCTCTAAACAGAGGCAACGAACTTTGAAAAGTAAATTGCTCCTCTAAACAGAGGTACACGACTTTGAAAAAGTAAATACTCCTAGACAATCATGTCCGAAGGAGTTGAAAGTTGTGTTTGAAGGGATTTCAGGAGATTATGCCCAAAGGTCTTATAAATCAACCCTGATACCAAGAGACATCCTATTTCAAGGATTAGGAACTTACCTGGCAAGTTCTTCTCAAACTTGCAAAGTCTTTTCATATCTGTCTTTTTCATGTGGGATGTTGGAATACCCCTGCTTCTTGAATTTGTACACTATACTTTCCTGAAAGTAATGTATGCTATACAAATGCATATGAATTTCAATGCATGCTATGCAAATGTTGGTCAATTAATTCCTGTTCAATGTATGGTACTCAGGTTTCTCAAGCTCTTTTCTTGGGCATCAAGCCCTTTGATTCCTCAAAGATTCAATGGCACTGTTCTCCTAAAATCGAACCAGTGTAGCTCTTAATTATTTCTTTCACTCAGATTCTTCCTTGTTCTGTTTTTCAATACTTTGGAATAAGCTTCATCAATCGATCATCACTTGACCATCATTCAATGAATTTCTCAGCACTAACAAATTTCAAAACAAGTTTCATCCACCATCACTGGGTCATTACTCATAGGTGTCTCAGCATTAACCTTTCCAAAACAGATTTTGTCTTCATCATTCAATCACAACTTGCAAGTCATATCGACCAATTCATCCTCGTACTCATCACTTGATTGTATCACTGCCCCATTTCTTCATTTGATCACATCATATATCCTTCTAAATCACCTCCTCTAGGTTTCTACCATTTTTTCATTTTGTCTCCACCATCATCTTAGATTTCTTTTCAAATGAATGCAAGACTCTTTTAAGCACATATTCATTCATTCATTATCATTTCAAATCCTGACAAATACAATGCAATCAAGCATTTTCTCAATTCATTCTAGGGGTGTAATGATAAGAGAACACAAGGTGAATTATGGTAAAGATAAATAATGAAGATCTGTTTTGGTACAAAACAAATGGGAAACGAAATAAATTGGATACATGTCATTGGGGTGAATGGTATGTCCAAATGATGAATATTCAGACAATTTTTAACATTAATCTAGGATTCTTTTTCAAAAACTCATTCCATTTACTGTTGAAGTCAACTTGAGCTTGGCGAACTTTGCCCCAATCTTTGAGGGATTTTTAGATGTCTTTGATCTTCCATTCATGTGAGCCATTTGACCTGGATCTTTTTTTTTTTTTGGTACCAAAATCACCCTTTCAGGTTTTCAATTTGGATCTTTTTTTCATTTTTTCATTTTTTCGTTTTTTCTTCTTTCTTTCTTTTTTTCTCTTTTTTTTTTTCTCTTTTCTCATTTTTCATCCAGTGTTGATATCTTTCATGTAGCATGATTCCATTGCTTCATCATGAGCATATCTTCGCCCAACATATGATCATTCAAATTGAGTATTCACACTTGATCTAAATGGACTTTTCAAGGTTGTAACGTAGGCCAAGGTGAAGGGTCATAAAAAAATAGATATAATAGGCTCAAAACATATATTAAAAATGGTTCAAGACCGAAGGATCATTTGATGCAGCTTGGCATTTTACCCCCACATCATTTCACTACTTTTCTCTTTCTTTACACAAAGGATTCTCATTACTTTGCCCCAAGTCATGTGTGGCATTTTTTTCTTTTTTCTTTTTTTTTTTTAATTTTTGAGACCTTTTGTGGTGTTTTTTTCTTTTTTTTTTCAAAATTTACCCTCCAGTGTAGAGGGTGATCCTTGGTTGGGGTTTCTCCGAAAAAGAAATCATAATAGGCTCAAAGGGGTAGCAATAAATGGTTTTTCGAATGGTAAAAGAAAGATGGCCATTTTTCATCTCAATTATGAATACTTTTCTTGAACATCATCTATTCAACAGAGCTCATGATCCTGTATAAAAGATTACATATCTTCAAGACATATCTCTTTCACCTCTAGTAATGGCTTACCCTCTTTATTTTTACTCAAATCATCTCCTCTGTGAATGAGTTCTCAAAATTAAATCTCAGAATTATTGTTATCTTTGTCTAAATATTCATCATCTGAAATTTAAGAATGGGAGAATGGGAGTATAAAGTTATGAAAGGTAACAGGGCATGGAGTAATGATCAAGTGAAAGAGAAAAATGTAATGAAATGCATTGACTTACCTTTATTAAAATGATAACAAGTGAAGTCATATTGCAAAAAAATCTAACATTACTTGAAAAGAAATCCCAAAATGACAGAAGAAACCTTCAACCAGCCTTATCTCCATTGACATCTTGCCCCTAAATTCATTATGAATCTCCGGATCCTTTCTGTTCTTGACTTTCGCTCAGTACACTAACATTAGGTGCTGTTGCTTTTCCTTGATCAAAACTTACCATTCCATCATTGATCAACCGTTGCACCTTATACTTTAAAGCAGTGCAATTTTCAGTAGAATGGCCAGTAATTCCATAATGGTAGTCACAATGGGCTGTAGGATCATACCACTTTGGATAGGGTGGTTTAAGTGGTTCCACATGGCTGGGGGCAATCAAATGGCTATTATAGAGTTCTCGATATAACTCTGTATAAGTCATATGAATTGAATCAAATACAGGTTTTTCTCGAGTAGTCCGTTGTTCTCGTGAGCCACTTGCTGGGTTAGTAGGGCGAATTTGAGTTCTTACAGGAGATTGAATGTTAAGGCGGTAAGTGGATGAATAAGATGGTTGTAGAGCTAGCTGGTATGGGTAGGATGAGGCATTATTCACAGCGGGATAGTATGGAGAGTAGCCTTGGGATGGATAGGGTTGATAACCCCTGAATTGTTGTCTATCAAAGCTCACAGCTTGAGCTTGAGCTTCAGCTTCTTTCTTTTCTGATGCCTTCTTGGTTTCTCCTCCTTTCAACTTGCCATTTTTTATGGCACTTTCAATAATTTCTCCAGAGATCACCATGTCAGCAAAATTTTTTGTTGCATTCCCTATCATCTTTTCATAATAGGGAGGTTTTAAAGTGCTAACAAACAGCACTGTGGTCTTTTTTTTCTATCAGAGGAGGTTGTACCTGTGAAGCTATATCTCTCCATCTCTGGGCGTACTCTTTAAAAGACTCGTTTGACTTTTTCTCCAGATTCTGCAAAGACAAACGATCAGGAGCCAAATCGATAATGTGTCGATATTGACTGATGAAGTCATGTGCCATATCACTCCAAGAGCGAATACGAGTCCTATCCAACTGAACATACCATCTGGCGACAGAGCCAGTAAGACTATCCTGGAAAACATGCATCAATAGCTTTTCATCATGCGCATGAGCTGCCATCTTTCTGCAATACATTGTGATGTGAATTTTGGGGCATTTTGTACCATCATATTTTTCAAATTTTGGTACTTTGAACTTATAGGGAATAACTACATCAGGGACTAGGCAGAGCCCAGCAGCATCAACTGACCCATAAAAGCTAAATCCTTCCACAGCCCTTAGCCTTTGCTCTAGCATGCTAATCTTGAAACTTTCCTGAGCTTTCTCTCTCATCTTTTCCTTCTCCTTCTCTTTTAGATCATCTAGGTTAGGAATTGGTTCTGCTGTCTTTTCAGTGAAGACAGGATTTATATAGCTATTATACTGCCCTGGGTTGAAAGCTGATGGCATTCCAGGATATGTTGGATATGCGAAGTGTTGTGGTGGGACCTCTTGAGCAGGCTGGGCTTAAGGTGGGCCAAAACTTGGAGGGTACAAAGGGTCAGCCACTTCTTGTAAATGGGGAACTTGTTGGCTTGTATTTCCTTCAACCCCTTTCCCCTTATTCATGTTATTGAGGGCCTCCAGAATCTTGCTTAGTTCACTTTCAATCTTCTCCTGAGCTTTTTCTAGCTTTTCAAATCTATGAGAACTTTCTTCTTCCATTTGCCTTGCTCTGGATCTTGTGTTGTATGGATGAGCAGGGTTTTCGCTAGATGGAGCTATCCTGGGACCTTGAGTACCATACTTATGATTAGAAATGTTATGCTATGCCTTATGTATGGTGCTCAAATGAAATGCACATTTTTTTTAAATGAAATCTAGTATGAAATGGATGCAAATGATTGTGTTAAAACATTGTCATGAAAATAATGCAGATGCATAAAATCAGACAAACAATATAGTTAGTTTCATGGATGAGATGAAAATGATGCTGATGCATAATGTTACATATGGTAATGAAAATGATACACAAAGCTAAACAATCAAAATGATTAGATAAACACTTTTTTTGTGTCTTAACTTCAAGGTATATCTATCATTGGGTAGAAAGGGTTCTATCCTAGGTTTAGGCACTCTTAAGGTTCATTATATGTGGTTTTAGGGTCAAAGTCTAAAGGTTCTCAAATTGTTCCTTACATCTTTGTCTATCACAGACTAGTAAGGCACCCTAATCCTCACCCATTACAGGCTACAAGCGAAAAAGGTTCAATTTGAGTGGGAGTATTTCGCTAGCCACTGCGGAGGTATTAGACCTCACGAAAGCAATAGGTACTTTACTCCCTCCTAGAGGGACGGAGCTCGGGTGTAGAGCTCATGTTATGCATATGCACATGAATGACATAATTAACAAGATAAATAAACAGGAATGAATAATAACACATATATACAAAAATGGTTCAATTTCATTTGGCTTTTGGATAACACAAATTATTTGCTGGCTTGACTCTCAAAGTCCCCAGCGGAGTCGTCAAGCTGTCATAACGTCTAGATCCGGGGATCTATCGCTAGACATTGACTTTAGGGAGTCGCCACCAATCTTTTTTATCTAGGTGCGATTGGCCACCTATGGAATCTGTCATTTTAGGGAACACCTAAGTTTAAGGGTCCCTAGAAGAATAGGTTCAGGTCTGCTAACCAGAACAGGGTTCGGGAGTTCGGTTACGTGTGAGGAAGGTTATAGCACCCTCACAACGCCCATCAAAAGATGGTACCAGCTTAAATTTGTGTTATCCAAAAGCTTTAAAATTTTACCAAGTAGTTAATTATTGAAAATTATTCTCAATTGACTCTAATACTTTTAGCAGAAAATTGAGAAAATTCCCTCACCTCAGGAGTATGCAAGAAAAACTACTGTTTCACTTACAGAGGCTCCGTCGTCGGATTATTTAAAGAAAAAAATAAAATCAAAATTAAGATAGAAAGGAAGGAAAGAATGATTTTTTTTTTGTAGGGAAAATTGATACTTTCAACTTTTCCCCAAAAATATTTTTTGGAAATTTCGATTTTCAAGGAAATTGATACTTTCAACTTTTCCTCAAAAACCCTTTTTTTGAAAATTTATTTCTAAGGAAAATTGATACTTTCAACTTTTCCCTAAAAATATTTTTTTTTTGAAATTTTGATTTTCAAGGAAAATTGATACTTTCAACTTTTCCCCAAAAATATTTTTTTTTGAAATTTTGATTTTTAAGGAAAATTGATACTTTCAACTTTTCTCCAAAAATATTTTTTGGAAATTTATTTCTAAGGAAAATTGATACTTTCAACTTTTCCCTAAAAATATTTTTTTTTGGAAAATTTGATTTTTATTTGAAGAAAATAGAATAATAAAAAATATAAATAAGTAAAACAAAAATAAAAATAAAACTGAGATAAAAAGAATGTTAAATAAACCTAATATAATAAATAAAAATAAATAAATAAATAAATAAAAAAACATTCAAAGAAAAAAAAAAAAAACTTGGAGCGGCTCGGATCGCGGCTCGGCTCAGCTCAAGGCAGGGAAACGGCTCGGGGGTAGCGGCTTGGCGGCTTGGCGCGGCTCGGCTCGGCTCGGAGGGGGCAGGCACGCGCGGGTCAAAATCGGGTCGACGCTCGGGTCGGGTCAGGTTCGGCAAAACGCGCGGATCCTCTGGTTACTTAAGGTCAAAACGACGTCGTTTTGGGAGGGTATAAAAGGCAATCCCCTTCGTTTTTTCGGCAGAACGCTCCTCCCTCTCTCTCTCTTCTTCCCTTTTTCTCTCCCTTCTCTCTAAAAACTGAAGAACACCGGTGTCGGATTCTGGAAAATGTCGCCAGAATCTAGAAATTTCGTCGGAAGTTGGCCGGAAGATCGCCAGTTTCTGGGATTCTTTGTCGGAAACTGGGTAGGTCGTCGGAAACTTCAATGTTCGCCGGAATTGTTGCCGGAAAATTCAAATTTCGCCGGAATTTTCGCCGAATTCTGGAAATTTCCCAGAAATTTCCAGAAAAATTTTTTCGCCAAAAATTTCTAAAAATTTTTTCGCACTCCCAGAACACTCCTAAATTTTTTCTAGCTTCCTATACGCCTCCTTTTCTCTCAAATCAGTAGCTTTGCTTACTGTTTTCTGTGTGTTTTGCATTCTGTTCCAGAGTCCCTTTTATAGGGATTGATCAGGAGTTCCTGATCAATCCCAATTCCTCCTTGGACGGGAATTCAATCTTTGAATCCCACTGGACTCTTCTGATTGAATTCCCATTTTCAATGGAATTCTTCCACTTTCAATCCTAGCTCTCCAAAAATCAAATAAAAAAATACTAGATAATTAGAAAAGATAAATAAATAAAAATATTATGGGATAAATAAAAAGAATAATATCAGATATATAAAAATATGAAAATAAATAAAATAAAAGATAAAAATAAAAAAATATATATTAGTAATAATAAGTAAATAATAAATATATAGGATATACATAAAATAAAAAATAAAATAATAATAACCAAGATACAATTGGACTTACCCCTTTGGGTCAGGCCCAATTGATCCGGGCCTGGACCAAATTGGGTGTCTACATTTAGTTTATTTTTTAATGAAGTAATTTATAACTTTTATGTGCAAATGTATACATGTATGCTATGTAATTAATATTGACTACAAAGTTTTGTTAGCTTTTTTAATTACTAACAAGTTGTTACCAAGAATATGTCTGACCTGAAATACCATAGCGAAGGATTATTAACATGAAGAAAATAGGATATCGTACGCAAGAGAATGTCTAAACAAATATGGATGGCTCATACAAATTAGTCTTGCATGAGATTAACAATTTTTAAATTTCAATTATTCCAATACCAAATGAACTTCAATTATATTATACATATAAATGAAAATAAAATTTTAATTCATTATCTAAATTATAAATGTATTGATTTCTTAAATATTATTATATATAATAAGAATTATGCTAATTGATTTGCTTGGTTATTTCTTTTGAAAATTCAAAATGAAATTGAAGTTTCCATTAATTACTTAACATACAATCTCCATCAATTACTACCTCTAACTAAATTAATTGGTTTCTTTTAAGTTTGAAAAGTTGGTATTCATTGGAGTAAATTGAACAACAGAGATAATAAATTATTGCATTATTAGATATTTGTTATTTACTCATCAATAGGCTTTTACATTTTGGAAAAAAGGATCTAATAATAAGAAATTGTGTTAATAGGCACAAAGTTTTTAAGAGTAAAATTTTTGTAAAAAGTTTAAAATAAAAATCAAGTTTCTAGATAGTATTAGTATTGATTAAATAAATTGTTATTGACAAAGCAAAATTAAATTAGGATTTAAACTTCTCTAGAGATTAATAGTTAAAATTTGATTTATCTGAATGATTTATACAGTAAATATAATATTACAATCATTTCCTTATAAATAGCCAATGTTTTTGCTTTTTATGAATAAGTTACAATTCAAGTTGTAATTAAAATTTAATTTTTCATTATTGTTTACCTTAAATTGCAAAATTAAATTCCATTTTTAACTTTTAACAATCAACATTGACACTACATAAAAATAGGAGTTTGCTTTGACGTATTACCATTTAATAATTAAACATGAAAAAATAAATAAATTTAAATTATTATTGAAAGACCAAATTTTAATTTTATAAATTGTTTTCTAATATGACAATACTACATTAAATGAAAGATTTTTTTTCTATCTCATGAGAAAAGAATTTGTGTTACTTCCAATTAATTAATTCATATAAAAATATATTTTAAAAATTATTATCTATCAACTATTTGACATTTGAACAAAAGTTTATAAAATTTGAAACCTATATAGTCATTAATTTAATAACTATATATAATTTTAAAAAAATTATTAATTTCATTACCTTATTTAAATAAATTTTATCCTACATTAAATTAGTACTACGTATTTTTGGTTTGATTTTTTTATTATCTAATATTTCATATTTATAATCTAGCCTCAAATATAATCTTAAAATATATGTTAAAATATATGTACATATCAATGGGAAAAAGTGGTATGTAGAAATATGAAATAAATGTGTTTGCTAATAAAATATTTTAATTTTATTATTTAATGGCTAATTAACAAAGATAAATATTAGTTGATTGACTGCAATAAAACTATTAGATTTTTTTAACATATAAAACAAAATTTTAAAATTAATTTTAACATATAATTTTTAGATTATAAATTCTCTTAATGTTTTTATTTGATTGATGAATTTATAAAAATTAAGATAACTTATTTTAAAATGACTGATTATCTAATCATGAATTAATGTTATATTTTTATATTCTTTATCACATATCTTTCACTAAAGTCCAAATCTCTTCATTTACTTTTAGGCTATCAAACTTGATATATAAGTTGTTGGAAAAAATAAAGACAAAATATGCTTTCCAATTTTAACTAAAATTTTGTATGAAGAATTTTTTATATTTTAAGTTCAGATTGAAATAAATATAATAATAGCATATAAATTCAATTAAAAGAAATATAATATTATCATATTAAATTTAATTAATTAAAATAATTTTATAAAAATAAAAATCTCGTGCATTGCACAGTTCACAAACTATGAGATATATAATATTAAATAAAAATAAAAATATATAAACTGGAATGGGTGTGAAAAACAAATTGACTAGGAGAGAAATAAAATAATTTCTCCTATCTAATAATTAAATTGGTAATCAACAAACCCAAAAAAAAAAAAAATCACAAATTAGTATATGATAAAAAAAAATTCACTAAATTATAATATTTTTAAAATCTTGTTGTTTTTGAGTTTAACCAATTTTTATGTTCAATTTTTATCCTTTTAACTATACGTAGAGTAGTTTGCTTAAAGTTGTTAAATTATGATTATAATTTATATTTATAAATCTAATCTCATTAAAGAATAGTAGTGGACTAACTAGGGAAAAGAAAAAAAAAATGGAAACGAAATTTGGTGGTTGGTTGGAATGAAATAATGTGATCAATAAAAAAAATAAAACCTGAATTCGAGTTTAAAAAAAAAATATGATCAACAAATGTTTAAATTTGGGGCAGTTGACAAAGTCTAGTCCAAGTTGACTTTAGAAGAAAATTACTTAAAATATTCCTCCTCGTTTTTCTTCTTCTTATGCTTTCAATCATACAGAATATTTTTAACATATATAATGAAATGAACAAATTAGAATGGGTTTCGGTATGTCTGCACCAAACCTTTTATTTTTCCTTGTATACCATGATTAAATAATATAAAATATTTAATAAAGAATTGAAAATAGTGGGTTTATCTCATACACCAAAGCATTCGTATTAATATAAATAAATTTTAAATGAAAAACGAACGTCCTATCGAAATACAAAATAGACTTTGCCACATAAACAATATTTTGGAAACATTAATAACAAATTGAGTTTAAAAAAATTAAGATAAAAACTATTAGTTAGATAGTGATCACATGGCGTTATATACCTTTTTTATACCCAAAAACATATTTGATTTAACGATAAATAAATATATTCTTTGTTTGAAAAGTTCAATCATATATATATATATATATAATTAGTTTTTCACATTTCGTTATTAGAATTTTAATTTTTAAAATATAAATGATTTGATTAAATTATTATATTTATTAGATTTTAAACTATTATCTTATAAAAAAAGAAAACAGTAAATAAAGTGCAAATATAAAATCCAGAGAAGAATTAAAATAATAGAAAAAAATCACTTTCATTATTTGATTAAATTATTATATTTAATTAACAGCATGATGATAAGTAAGGTAAACTAAATTTAAAAATGAAAAAAGACTGAAAAGTAAAAAAAATTAGCATTTTTTATGAAAAATAAAACAATTAGCATATTTTTTGAACTTATCTTTGGTCTTTGGATTTGACCAAATCAATACTCAGTGAGTGAAACCGAATCGCTTTTCCAACCCATCTCTTCTTATTTTCCTTATTTTTTATTTTTTACTTTTTGCCTCTTTCAAACGACATAGTATTAACCTATCCAAAAAATCTTAAATCCCTCTTTTACTCCTTTTTCTTTTTTTGCCGAATGCTCACCCTTGTCCTTCCTTTCTCCTTTTTCTAATTTCCCTTTCTCTTGCTTTTTATTTTCAAGTTGTGAAGGTTCTGTAGGCTCCATAACCTTCTGATTTGATTTTTTTTGCCCTGGATCAATTTTTTGAATATACTTTTAATCAAATCTTATAAAAAACCAACATGAAAGTCATAACTGGTGTAAGCATTCAAATGGTAGAGGAAAGGAGCTAAATTAGGTTCCTACCCTCTCTCTTTCTTCGTCCTCTCCTTCCATGATCTCTTTTTCTCTTCCCTTCTTCCCTTTTTCATTTTAACGTTTTTTCATTTCTATCTTATCTTTTTTAAAATTTAATCATTGTCCATAAAATTTCACAAACACCTTTAACAGATCATGTAATTCCCTTTCTCTCTCTTCCGCCTCTTCGATCTCCATTCTCTCTCCCTTTCCTCTCTTTCATTTTCGCTTTCATTTCTCCATAAACATCTTCTAGATATTTTTAATAATGAAAATTCAAAATTTTCCTCAGCAAAATGAAAAATCCACTTGATGCCTTAAAGTGGACAGGTATTAGATGGAGAGTCTCAAAGACAAAATTATATGGTAGTAAGATTCTTTGTAGTTATGATGTATCAAAATGGAGGACAAAGGAACATGCTGATAGAAAATTCAAGGATTGCATATTTTGTATTCAATAACTACAACAATTTGTCTGGACATGCAGGCTATGCAATTAAATTATTAATTACTTCCGCTAGCTATTTACTTAAAATTTTCATACATACTTATGATTTTTAAAACATCCACATTTTACAAAAGAACTAGGGTTTTTTAGATAAACGAGGTGTTTTATTTATCTAAAGAAAAGAATATCTTGTTACTATTCCAATTGACACAAATTATATATTAATAAATACAAATGTAAAATTAAGTGTAGAGAATATTAGTGAAAATCTCATATGCTCGCATACTTTTCTGTTAATTTGACTAATAAAATGCATTGAATTTTTATAATTTATAATTTCAGTAAAATCTATTTTTTTTAAAAGATTTATTTTTGAGAAGTTAAATCCAAATAAATTCACCCATACCAATCATATTGCATTTGAATTCATTATAAAAATATTATTAGGATTATAACTCTTTAAATATGGTTTATATTAGTTATATTTAAATGGTTTCGCTTTATTAAGATTTAATCTAAATATTATTTATGAAGTTTTTAATCAAATTATGTCTTCTACATAAAAACAAAAAAATACAGACATAAAGAGAATAACATATTCTTAAGTTTTAATATAATTATATCTTACAGTTTATTTAAAATTAAAATTCACTACACCTACACATAGAAATTGATCTTGTGAATCATATTATTGAATTTGCAATTCTAATGCTAAAAAGAAATGTTACTAAATAATTAGTTAAAAAACTTAGATAAAATATTTTTTATTTTTAATTAAAATAGTATGAGTCTCAACTTTACCAAATCCAATAAAAAGTTTTAAAGTGAAAAAAATAAATAGTATAAAAAGCATGTATCATTATTTTCAAATAAAAAATATTGATTTGATTATCCAATTGAAACAAATAAAAAATAAATGCAAAATATATAAATTTTGTTACAATTTCATAATTATTAGAGGATAAAATTAGAATATATAAAAATTTTAATTAAAAAATTGTTATCACATATTAGAACTTCTTTAATATTTTAGCTTTGTATAAAAATTCAAATACGCTTACTCCACAAAATAAAATTTTTAAAATTTTGAGAGACAAACAAATTATTTATACTTTTAAAAATACCTTTTAAATTGAATTTGTTAATAAATATATTCGTTAATGATCATAAAATTAATTATATAATATAAAAATAAATTTTAATAATTAATTATGATAATTTTTTTTGGGCTTTTTATATCCTTTTGTTTTCTTCATTTTTAAAAATAATTTTTTTTAGTGTAATAAAAATTTAGGAGCAAGAGAGGTTACTTCATCTCCAAGGTTAGGACAAGCCATCAATCTGATTGGGATTTATGAATTCATTGGACTTTCACCTGCTTTCTTGTAATATTTATCTATTAATTGTGTTTTTTTTTTTTCTTTCTTTACTTTTTTGTTTTCTTCTATTTCAAAAATAATATTTATCTTTTAATTAGGATAATTAATTATATACTTTTTACTTTCTTTATTTTTCAATTTCTTTGAATTTAAAAATAATATTTATTTGTTAATTATGATCATTGGTTGTGTCTTTTGGGCTTTATTGTTCATTTTTATAATTTTTTTATAGCATTGAAGAAAATATTCATTTATTTAAAATTAGATTAATTGTTATCACTGATTGTGTATTTTGAGCTTTATTTTTTTTATTTTAATAAAAATAATGTGTTATAACAGTTTTGGAAAACGTTAGACAAATTTTGAAATCAAAATAAAAATAGGGAGTTGCCATTAATCTTTTTTGACTAGGTATGATTAGTCATTTAAAAAATTTAACATTTTAATAAAATTTTAAAATTAATTAAAACTTATTAAAAGGTAATTTTTGGGTTTGCAAAATAAAGCCAGGTCGTGAGTATGATTATGCATGTGGAAGGATTAGCAACTTACAACGCCTGTTTTAAAAACGGTGCTAATTAATCATGTTTTATCTTTTAATCTTAACAAAAAGGTCTTAATTTTGGTATTAAAAATAATTTCCTTAAATATCTTTTTATTATAAAAATTTTAGGTTTTTTTTTTCTCATTATTTCACAAAATTTTATCTTTTTGTTTAAAAAAAGTCATTATTTCATCTTTATTTGAAAGAAATAAAATGAAATATTATTATTAAATAATTTTTAAAATGTTCTAGTATTTTGGTAGCATTAAGAAAAATTTTCTCACCTAAGAATTTTTTTAATAATTATACTTGGATTTTCTCAAAATCCCATCTTTGGAGGCTTACGTTAATTTTTCCATAATCGAGTGAAACACATGCTATGTAGATAATGAAATAGGGCATTCATGCATAAATATCTATTTTCATTTTTATTTTTGAAATTATTTGTCATTTGTTTTGTTGTTTTTTTTTTTTTAATTTTTGTTTATTGATTTTTCTTTTCAATTTTTTATATTTTTTGCATATTTGTTCATGAGAAGGAAAAGGGAATTTTTTTTGTTATACTAAAATTTTTTTATAAATATCTCAATACGCTAATGGTGTTTAAAAAAAAAATCTTCTTACTTAGAGATTTTCTAGAAATCACTACTCGCACTTCTTGAGAAACTCATTTTTGGAAAGATTTTAATTTTAATTTTTTCTTTATAATTTTTTCATACATATATTTTTTTATTTTAGTAATTTTAAAATTTTTAACAATAATTTTTTATTTCTTAAAAAAACATTTATTCTAGGGATCTTAAACATGAATATGCATAGATAAATAAATGAGTAATTTGAAAATTAAAAAAAATAAAAAATGTAAAGAAAATTACCCAAAATGGGTCGGTCAATGGTCTAAAGGTCAATGGTCTAAAGGTCAATGGTTTAAAGGGCAATTCAACCAATTCAATATGATTTAAGGCGGCTCTTCATGGTTTGGAGCAATTTTAAAAAGGTTCAAACGAAGTTGGACCTATTTGCAGGTGGTTCAACTTGATTTTCCTTTGGCTTAAAATGGTTCACAGCTAATTCAATCTGGACCGGTCTAAGTCTTTGGATGTTCGGGCTTTTGGGATAGGCATGCAGATATTAGGTCAAGTTGGGTCCACAGGTTAACCCATCCCTTTTTCTTTTTTCTTATAAAAGCTATTTTTTTTTCAAATCATTTTAACTCATTCTTCTAAAAACGTTCTATTTCCAATCATTTTAAATAGGCTACCAACCCCTAAATCTGATCTCTAATGTCTGGCACTGTGTCAGCCACCATTTGTTGTTGTTAGCCATTAATTGGATAATTTTGCAAGTACATACACCATGTCAAGTAATAATAGTGACAAAAGTCAAATATCGTCCCACAAGGATTAGTGAAGATATTGTAACTAAGTATCTATTATTAACATACCCTTATTATAGTTAATTATTTCTAACATTATAAGATTTACTAAGCTAATCAAGAAAATAAAGCATCAAATGAATTCAAAGAGTAAATGAAAGTATTCCTAAACTAAACAACATGAAACATAAAGCTTGCATTAAAACAAAATAGCAAGTAAAATGCATGGAAATGAATTACAAGCAAAAACCAAATCTAACTAACTAATGAACTTAAAATGTAAATGCAACTTAAATCTAAATGAATATAACCTAGAACAAGAATTTAAATGCAAAAACAGTAGTTTAATATGCATGAAAATGAATTACAAGGAATTAAAAGTGCATAAAAGGAAATGAAAGGAAATGTAAAGAATAAGAAAACAAGAAACCTAGATCTAATGTTGAAATTTAAATGTGTTGAACTTTAAGTTCTAGATTTACACTTTCTAAAATGCAAATGAACTTAAATTGAGCTAAATAAATTTAAATCAACATATGAACAACAAATGGAAGTAAGGAAATAAAGTAAAACAATGCAAAATCAACGAAATGTAAAAAAGAGTAATTGAAAATAAATAAATGAAACAATAGTTGAAATCAACAAATTAAATTCAAGGAATTAAAGTGAAGTAAATAAACAAGTAAATCAACAAGCACAAATCAAGGAAAGAGTAGACCAATCATCAAGCTAGGAGAGAAGACTCCACAAGTGTTGTCACCATTTGTTGCTATCTTTGCTACTAGCTTCCCAGACAAAATTTTCAAAATTTTTAGAAAAAACGTAGAAGAAATTTGACAGTAAAAATTTCTAGATCTAAAGTCCTATGAATTTAGAATATTTAGCAAAAAAAAAAAAAATTGAAGCAAAACAAGCAAGAATTGAAGGAGAAAAGCTAGAAAAAAATGAATAGAGCTCAAATTAAAAAACTACCAAACAAAATTGAGAAAGTAAAGGATAAACATGTAAATGTGTAAGGAAATGTAAAGTAAATTAAATTGCATTGCAAGAAACATAAAGTGCAAGAAAGGTAAATTGTGCAAGAAAATTAAAAGATTTTCTCTCCAAACAACCTTTTAAAAGAATAAGGTGGAAACTACCTAGAGAGAAAATGAATAACAAATGTAAATTCCTAAAATCTAACTCTAACCTCTTCCTTATTGGTCAACCATTGATCCTATTTATAGGCCAAGGATGATGTGTTCCAACTAATAAAATTACAAAAAATTCTAGCTAAGACGCCACATGTATAAAATATTTTTATGTCATCCAAGTTCGCTTCATAAGCTTCCTAGTTTACTCTTTTCACTTCACTTACCTTCAAGCCTTCTTTCTCTAATCCATTTAGCTCCAAAAAGTCAGAATTATAACCTCTAAGAAGCCTCCAAAATGCCACATAAACAACTACTATTGTCTCCCTAATTGAATCCAAGAAGAGGCATTAATTTCACCTTGATTAAGCTATGATGTATCCAATGGCTAAAAATGCTTCCTTCTTCTAATTTTAAGTGTCAATTATGGCTCCATTTCTTCTTCAAATTCTACCTAATAAACAACCACCTAAATATCAAATAAGCCATGGAAAAGTTTTAAAAAATTCAAAAAAATTAGCTCTTAAAATTAGCTATAAATCCATTCCAAACATTAATAGCCATTTTTTTTTTAGCTAAGGTAAGCTTACTATAAATGTGATCATTACTTTTATAAGCTAAAAGTGATTAAAAATCATGAAAAATATAAGAAGTTAAGCTTGAAATGAAGTTCTATAAGCTCAATCATGCATAAGGAAGTAATGATGAAGAGTTAGGAAATTTGTCCCAAAAGTGGCAATTGAGCAAGTTCTACACTAGGTTTTGCCAAATGGTGATTTTGGCACCAAAATGTATCCAAATTGAGTCTAAAACAATAATTTTCTTCTTTTTCTATATTTTTATCTACACATTGAATATTTGAGCAATTAGGAGTATTTTTATCATATTTTCTCAAGGATCAAGCAAATATTGGTTATAAAATGCCCTAAAAAGGTATGGTAAAATGCTAAAATTTAAATATAATTAGCCATCAATTGTCAGTGTTGGAATTTCACCAAAATACAACATTTTACTATTTTTGACCTCTTTTTTAAGTTTCTGACTTTGGTTTTGGCTAATTCAGCTATTAAAGCCTAGATTTAGGGAAAGAGCCATGGTTTGAAATACCCAAAACCCCTTTTTCCATCAATCCAAATGTCGTCCCCTCCTAGAATGTCTTTCCCCTCTTCATTAGCTTGCTTTCTTACCCAAACACCCATTTTCAAAATGCCCTAGATCTCCCTAAATTGAAACCCTTTCCTAACTTTTTTTTTCCTATGTTTTGTTTTTACTTGGCTTATTTGTTGTTGCTTCTCCCTATTGGGAATGGGTTTTTTTTTTTTTTTTTTTTTTTTTGGTTTTGGGTATATGGCTATTTAAGTAGGTGTTGTGGTTTATGTGTGTAAGAGGTTGAAGGTGGTTTGGATTTTGGCTAGTTGTTATTGGAATGAAGGCTTGTAGTTAATGGTGGTGTTGTGGTGTTGGGACTTGACTGTGGTGGATCGTTGGTGGTGGTAAGACCAGGAGATTAGTGTATGTAGGGTGAGAAAAAAAATTCAAAAATTGATTCAAAACTGTAATGTTCGAATTAGTTCGAATCAATTTTTTACTTATTCAGTTTGGATTAAATTCGAATATTAAATGTATATATTAAGTTCATATTGGATTTTGGATTGCAAGGTGAAAAATAATAAAAAAAACTAAACCGAATCAAATTATATATATTTTCTTAATTTATATATATTTTAAATTTTTATAAAATAAAAATAAAAATTTTATATTAAAATTTACTTAAATATATTAAAATTTTAAATTAAAATAATATATAAAAATTTAAAATTTAAAAATTTAAAAACTAGAAAATCGAATTAAATCGAACTGGTAAAATTTGATTTGGTTCAGTTTGAATCAAATGAAGGTTCGATTTGGATTTGGATCGAATTTTAAATTTTTATAATATTATGCAATATTCAAAAAAATCAAATCGGATCCGATATGAGCCAAACCGTTATCATTCTTAAGTGCATTTGGGGGTTGGTATGGATAGGAGATTGGTGTGGGTGGGAGGTTGGTGCATGCAAGAAGGGAGTTGTGGTGAAGTGCTAACAAGGATTTGGTTTAGGTTATGGATGGTTGTATCGATGGTGTATTTTTTTCAATGGGGTTGGAAATTTTATGTTTAGGGTCTCGACCAAGGTGGTTCAGCTTGAGAGCTCAAAGATTTTTGCTCTGATTCTTTTTCTTCTTCTTCCTCCTCCTTTGTGTATTATGTGATTATTTGTAGAACTCTTCAACTCCAATATCGAATCTATAAATTGAATTTCTTTTGGACTTATGCTTGTTACAGTAATGGCATTGCTATGTTTTTGATTGTGTAATACTGATTTTTTTTATCAATTGGTGCTAAGAAGCCATGGGATAAATGAAAGGAAAAACTAAGAGTCGAAAATGGGTAGAAATTTGGGAGGAAAAAAAGGTAGATCTGAGAAAGCTAGCTGCTATCGTGGACCAAACTTCAATTTTCTTTTTTTAGTTTTTTTGTAATTTTTCAATTAATTAAGGTAATTAATTAATTCTAACAAAAATGAAATTGGGTTTTAAAATGGATTCTGGGCCTTCAATATCAAATTTAGGCTTTCAAGTCCAAATAATCAAACGCTAAAACCCAACCAAAATTAAATTGGTCCTAAACAAATAAAGCTTAAATGACATTATAAGATAAATCTAATTAAAATTCTCAAATTGCCTAAATCAAGAAATACAAATTAAGCATAAAAATTGAACAAAACTTGAATTGATTTGGACAAAATTAGATGTCTATAACTGCCCCTCATTTCATATTACTGAGAATCAAGAATATGAAAAAAATATAGAGAACAATTTTGTTCAGAGTCAACAATTCAAGGATTCTTTTGAAAGTTTTTTTCTCTTTCTTTTTTTAACTTTGTGTTTTTTTTTGGAATTTTTTAAACATTTTATTTGGAATTATCTTGATTTTCTTGATTTTTGAAGTTTTTTTTTTTAATTTTTTTGAATTCTTGAAAATTCCTTTCATTAAAGGCTCCACAACTTTAGAAAAAAAATCACAATAACTCGAACATTATACTTGAAGGTTGTACAAATCTAAACACTAAAACAAATTTAGCTAAAAAATATTTATGAATTAAAGCAGTTTGCCTAAACGACTTACGAATTCTTTTAAATATTTTACCTGGAGGTCTTTGCAACAAATTTCTCATCTTGATGCTCGGAGATCTTAGGAATTATGCCTAGAGGACTTAGAAATTATTCTAATCTTTGCTTGAAGGTTTTACAAATCATTTTTTGAAACTTTGCTTTTGTAAAGAAATGAAATGTTCAATTTTTAAGATTTCTTAAAACTCATATATCACCACTAGGAATATTGAAGAGGTTAAGGATATCACTAGCGAAAAGAAATCGAATCTCACTAATAAAAAGATGCAAATGACTTTAGATATCAACATAAAAGAGAAATACAAGTGTCTTTGGATATCACAATCGAAGAAAAGACAAGTGTTTTCAGATATCATTATCAAGAAAATTTAACAAAATTCAAACTTGGATACTCAGATATCACTACCAACTAATTTTGAAAAAGTTCAAATATTACCACTAAGAGAATTTTGAAGAAAACTTGATAAACATTTTTCTTAACTAGTGCCAATTTTATTGGGTTTAATATCTATGTTGGCCAACTACATTGGGCTTACTAATCTTGATGGGTGCTAACTTTACTGAGCTTAATAATCTAATCTAGGTGCTAACTAGATTGGGCTTAAAAAAATCTTGTCCAATGCCAACTTATCTGGACTTAATAATCTAATCTTAGAGCCAGCTAAACTGGGCTTGAGAAAATCTCATCCAACTTAATAATTGAAAAGTGTATTTATTTTGCAAAACTGATCAATTTTATAAGTATTTGTACAAGATATATTATAAAATTAAAAGAAGTATATGATTATTTTAGTCATTATAATTAGTTTAACTAGTTTTATCCTTATAAACCTTTATATCTATAATTTTAATTAATTTAGGAAGTTTAGTAAAAGAAAAGAGAAAATGACTTATCCAAAAGACAAATAATGCTTTTTTATTGAGAAAAAACTATGCTGATCTCGAGTTTTTTAAGAATCTTGTGTTGCTATCTTAACATAAAAAATGAAACTATAATCAGATAGAAAAACTATCAAAAGTCAAAAGAAATCTTTTAAACAAAACTTATATTTGTTAATAACATAAATGCATATAAGAACCTAAAATATTTATATTTTATAGTTTAATTATCAAATGAAAAGTAAGAAAAGAAATATATGAAAAAAGAAGATCAATAAATAGATTAAGAGAAAAAAAAAAAGAGAAAAGCATGGGATAACAAAATGAATCAAAATCTTATCAAAACATTAAAACTTGAATATTGCCTTCCATTGTCAATGAGATTATACATTACCAAAAATTTAAAATTCTTGCGAAAAAATTAAACACAATGAAGAAAATGGAAAAATAAGCAAACTTTATGTTAACTTAATTCCATAAAAATAGCAAATAAAATATTAATGCGTACTTTTAAAATAAAATAAAAAATATAATACTATTGACAAGCCAAACCTTTCAACCTTCATCCAATAGCTAATTTATCGCTTAAAAGAAGAAATTCAAGAGTCATAAGCAAAAATGAATTTTAAACATATTTCAAATGTCCAACAAATAAATTTGAACAACAAAAACATCGATCATGGATCGTATAAAAAATAAAAAAATTATAAAGATGCAAACATAAAGATGCTAACAAATCTTATGATTAGTAACATGTTACATACAAAAATTTTAAAGATATATATAAGAGATTAAAAGCATTTCCATAATCCAAAAAAGAAAAATCAAAAGTCATAAATAAATAATATAAAAATAATATTCATGCCTACTATTGAACCAAAAAAATAATAAAATGAATCAAAGATAAGCAATATCATGACACATTAGAGAAAAAAAAAACATATATAACTTTTCTTCAATCAATATCATTTTTGTATTAACACATTGTTTAGTTCTATAATTATAAACATTTCACAATTGACAAACACGAATTTTGATTATCCAATCATTTCTTAAGAGATAACCATCAACCATGATATGTCTTAATTTGTTAATAGCTAGGTTTAAACTGTAAAAAAGAATGATCATGGTAAAAAAATGAGAAAATTATAAAAATGCAAACATTAAAAAATACACCAATTAGTTAATAAACAAACTTAAAATGTCAAAAAAAATCTTAGATCATGATTAAAAGATTAAAAAATTATAAAAATGAAAATATAATAGTAAACAAACTTCATTATTAGTAATTAGCTAATAGCTAAGCTTAAATTGTAAAAAAGGATCATGGCAAAAAAATAAAAGATTACAAAAAATACAAATAATAAAAAATTCATCAATTGACTAATAAACAAACTTGAAATGTAAAAAAAAAGAAAAGAAAAACATAGATCATGATTGAAAAAGTACAAAATTAGAAAATTATTAAGATGAAAACACAATTAAGAAAACCTCATAATCATTAATATAACAAACAAGAATTAGGAGAAGAAAGTGTAATAAAGACATGAAAGACACTTATATAACTTGTCACTCTTAAAAAAAAAATGAAACACCATAAGTTACAAGAAAAGCAAAAGTAAAATATAAATGTTACAAAACCAAAGGTTTTGATAGATTTTAACAAAATAATTTTAAAGAAAATGAATAAAAGAAAATTAAAAATTAATAATCCAAATAAATGTTAGACAATCAAAAGTTTATTGTGTTTTATGTAATAAAATTAGGATATAAAAGTTTAGATTTTATGAAAAAAAGATTTGATATTTATTCCAAAATATTTGAGTTTTATACATATAATGATAATCTAGAATAAATTTACAAACATATTTCAAATTGTGAATCATAAAGTATTTGCACATTAAAAGTTAGTTCAATAATAACTATAGGTACATGTATTCCTTATTCAAAATAAAAAATAATGAATAAAAACTTAACTCAATTGGTGTATGCAGTCATTTTTAAAAAATGGTATTCAAAAAATTTGGAATTCAAATTTAAGTTACAATTTTATTTATAAAAAAATAAAAATAAAAATTAATGAATTCAAATCACTTTTCTTTCAATATAACAAAAACCCACATGTCAAAAGTCATTTTTCTCCATGCTTATGACTTTCGTCCCATAGGTCACAACACCATTGGATGGAGTCTTGACTTGAATCTAGGCTTGAATTAATCAAATCAATTGGAAAAAAAATTGATAAATCTTTCAAAAAAACTTCTTGCAATTACAAAACGTTGAAATTTATAGATTATGGATCACAAACTAGAAATGATGGAATCTTACTACATTTTCTTTCTAGCTAGAAAAAAAAAATTCTATGTTGCATTTATCTATAGTAAAATCATTTAATTTGGACTTAATTTTAGCAAAAGTCAAATTTATTGAGCATTCGTTTTGGTACCAATTATAATAATACTTGAATTAAATAGTATAATTTAGATAAGTGTGATTCTAATGTTAATTTTATCTTTAAATCTATAATGAGATTGATCAATGTTTACTAATATGTTAGTGAGGTCCTTACTCTTACTTTCTATAAATATGAAACTAATCCATTAGTTTTCGTAACTTCAATTGTAACAAAAAAGAAAAGTGTAGTTTTCTCTTGTTTCCAAGGTACAAGTGAGCAGGTAAGCACCAAAATGTTCAAAAGTATCATAAGGTACATTAGATGACAAACTTCAATTTGAACATGAGCATTTCACTTGCAATTGTCTATCTTATAATCTTACAATTAATCCATTACAATAAAAAATTATGTAGAGTCTAATACTTTAAAATGAGAGCATATCACATACAATTATTGTAAAATAATTGACTAAACATAATTCAGTTTTATGAGGGTCCATAAAAAAATTATACAAAGCTCACACTTTTAAATAATGAATCTTACATAATTTTTTATTGTGATTGGCTAATTATTATATTATAGTAACAAAATAATATGTAATGTTGTAATGGTTTTGGAGCAGCTCGACAAAATTGGAAACTAAAAGAAAAAAAATAGAGTCACCACCAATCTTTTTTTACTAGATGCGATTGGCTACCTGTTAAAACATATCATTGTAATAAAATTTTAAAATTAATTAAAATTTATCAAAAAGATAATTTTAGGGTCCATGAAACTGTTTGGGTCTATGAGTCAGTTATGCGTGAGAAAGGATTAGCACTCCCACACACTTGTTTAAAATTGTACCAATTAATTATGTATTATCCTTTGATTTTGATAAAAACGATCTTAGTTTTAGTGTTTAAGAATAATTTCCTTGTCTTCTTTTATTTATCAAAATTTTGTTTTTTTATTTTTTATTGTTATTCCATTTTATTTGAATAAAATAAATTGGAACCCTTTTATTGAAATAATTCTTAAAATGTTCTAATACGTTGATAACATTAAAAGAACTTTTTCTCATCTAGAGATTTCTTAGGCATCACGTCTTAGAATATCTTAGAATATCTTAGATTCCTTTTTTCCAAATTTAAAAATTATCAACGTTTAAAAATCATTTTTTTAGTATTGTTAGTATCATAATCATTAGTTATTTTTATTATAGTATTTTACAAAGTTCATTTTAAGTTTTAGTAGAATTATAAAAAATTCATACTTTTTTTTCATTATTTAGTATTATTTATCTTTTTGTTTTCATTTTTTATTATTTCATATATATTATTTGTCCTTTTTTATTAATATTATTATTATAAAAATCAACAAATGTTTATTTTAGCAAAGTTAAAATTTTAAATGTGCGTAAATAATAACTATAAAAACTAAAAATAATAAAATAAAAATAAAAATTAAACTAAAAAAGAAAAAATTTACCTGAACTGGACTAGTCAATGGTCCAATCAATACTAGTCTAGGCCAATTTAGCTGGATCAATTAGATGACTTAGTTGAGGTAGGTTGCCAGATTCTTTTGATATTCTTTTTTTGGCTTTTATTGCCCTATTCATCTTCGGATGATATGGTACTGAATTATGATGATGGATCTTGAAATGAGCACAGACTTTATTTATCATTTTGTTGTTTAAAATTTTGGCATTATTAGAAATAATCGTCTCTAGAAGCCTATATATGCATATTATCTTTTTTTTTTATGAACTTGCATACTACTGATCGGGTCATGCTAGCATACAATGTAGCTTTTACCCATTTTGTGAAACAATCAATCATTACAAAGATGAATGTATGCCCATTCAAAACTTTTGGAGTAATGGGACCGATGTTAACCATGCCCCACATAGAGAATGGCCATAGAGAAACCAAAACGTGCAAAGTTGATGGGGGAACGTGAATCTTATTAGCGTAAATCTAATACTTATAACATCTTTTAGCAAAATCAATACAATTGCTCTCTATTATCGACCAATAATAGCCAACTTTCATAATTTGTTTAGCCTTCATATGACCATTCGCATGTGCTTCACAAACTCTATTATGCATTACTTTCAAAATCTTTTTTGTTTTAGTTGCATTCATATACCTTAAGAGCACCTGATATCGACTTTTTTTATAAAGGATATCTCCATCAAGGAAGAAACCCATAGCCAACCTTCTGATAATCCTTTTATCATTTTTTGTTGCATCATCCATGTATTACTAACTTTTGGTGTATTATAGAATATCATGATACCATAGTTTTCCATAAACTTCTTTTTCAATACTTGACAATATGCTAGCATATCTTTCACATCCAACTTAATGGGTTGGATCTTAGTATTTGCATTTATTTTGATCATTATAGCTAAAATAGCTAGTGCATCAGTAATCTAATTCTTTTCTCTAGACAAATGCTTATACCAAACTTTTTCAAATTGCTTGATTAACTTGGAAATGTATTTATGATATTAGATCAATTTTGAATCTCTTGTTTCCCATTTACTTCATAATTGATAAATGACCAGAGTTAAATCTCCAAACATATCTAACACTTGGATCTTCTTTTCAATTACTACTTACAAACCCATAACACAAACCTCATATTTAGCCATATTATTTGTGCAGTTGAAATTCAATCTAGCTGTGATAGCATAATAGTGTCCATTGAGAGATATTAAAATTACCCCAATGCCATGATCCAAAGCATTAGCAGCTTTATCAAAATACATCCTATAAGATTTCTCAATAGGTTCATTCTTTTCAATGACTATCACATCGTCATCTAAAAATTCAAGCTTCATTGGTTCATAATTTTAAGTTGCATGATTGATAAGAAACTCAACTATTGTATTTTCTTTAATAGCTTTTTGAGTTACATAAACAATATCATATTTTGAAAGCATAACTTGCCATCGCATTATTCTCTCTGTCAATAAAGGCTTCTCAAAGATATATTTAATGAGATCCAACTTTGCTATAAGCCAAGTAGTATGATAAAGCATGCATTGTCTAAGCCTCTGACCTATCTATGCCAATGCGTAACATATCTTATCCAATGGTGAATATTTTGACTCATAATTAGTGAACTTGCTTAAGTAGTAAATTGTTCGTTCCTTCCTGTTAGTTTTATCTCTTTTTCCCAGCACACATCTCATTGAATTTTCATAGATTGTTAAGTACAAACTTAAAGGTTTTCCTGGACCTAGTGGCACCAACATGGGTGGACTTAACAAGTATTCTTTGAAGTTATCAAAAGCTTCTTGGCATTCATCATTCCATTCTTCTAGATTATGTTTTCTAAGAAGCTTGAAAATGGGATTGCACTTATAGGTGAGTTGAGAGATGAAACGAGTAATATAGTTCAATCTCTACAAAAGCTTTGCGCTTTTTTTAGGGTATGAGGAGGAGATAAATTCTTAATAGCATGTGTCTTATCTGGATCTATTTTGATTCGTCTTTCACTAACCACAAAGCCCAATAATTTTTTTGATTTAGCATCAAATGTATACTTGACAAGATTCAACTTCAGCTAAAATTTTTTTAACCTGTTAAACAACTTTTTAAGATTGACTACATGATCCTCTCATTCATGAGATTTGGCAATCATATCATCTATGTACATTTCTATCTTTTTATGCATCATGTCATGAAAGAGAGTCATCATTACTCTTTGATAAGTACGACCAACATTTTTAACCCAAATGGCATGACTTTGTAACAGAATATCCTTTACATGGTCACAAACGTTGTTTTCTCCATATCATCTTGAGCCATTTTGATTTAATTGTAGCTTGAGAAGTCATCCATAAAAGAAAATATGGAATGTCGAGTAGTATTATCTACTAGGGTATCGATATGGGATAGAAAAAAATTATTCTTGTGACTTGCCC